>NC_045966.1:24247513-24385013 GCF_010909765.2 Amblyraja radiata
AGGCATCCTCACATAGCTCCCCTGGTGTTCGAGGTGGGTCAGTGCAGTGTGAAGAGCAGTGGCGATGGCATCCTCAGTGGACCTATTTGCTCTGTAGGCAAACTGGTGTGGATGGAAGGTGGGCGGGAGGCTGGCTTTGATGTGCTGCTGGACCAGCCTCTCGAAACACTTCATGATGACTGGTGTGAGAGCGACCGGTCGGTAGTCGTTAAGGCCGCTGATAACAGGCTTTTTTGGTAGTGGGATGATTGTGGCAGACTTCAGGCACGGTGGGATGATGGATTTGGACAGGGGCAGGTTGAAGATTTTCGTGAAGACCTCGGAGAGCTGGTCTGCACATTCCTTCAGAACCCTTCCTGTCACGCCATCCGGGCCGGCAGTCTTCCTCGGATTCACCACCCTGAGCACCCGCCTCACTTCATGCTCCTGCACAGTGAGGGTGAAGTTGTTGTTGTTAGGGGCTGGTGGGAGAATGGTGACGAACTCTTCTGGTTCTGCCTTGAAGCGAGCAAAGAAGCGGTTCAGCTCCTCTGCCAGTGAGGCGTCGCCGTCGGCCATCGTGCTGTTGCTGGGCTTGTAGTTGGTGATGTGCTGGATGCCCTGCCACACCCGCCGTGGATCGTTGTTGTTAAAGTGGTCCTCTATCTGGTTATCTGGTTGGTAGAATATGAACAGGTATGTGTTCAAATGAACAGAACAGATTGTTTCATATACAGTGGCTTGCAAAAGTATTCATACCCCTTGAACTTTTCCACATTTTGTCACGTTACAACCACAAACGTAAATGTATTTTATTGGGATTTTATGTGATAGACCAACACAAAGTGGTGCATAATTGTGAATTGGGAGGAAAATGATACATGGCTTTCAAATTTTTTTACAAATAAAAAACTGGAAAGTGTGGCGTGCAAAAGTATTCAGCCCACCTGAGTCAATACTTTGTAGAACCACCTTTTGCTGCAATTACAGCTGCAAGTGTTTTGGGGTATGTCTCTACCAGCTTTGCACATCTAGAGACTGAAATTTTTGCCCATTCTTCTTTGCAAAATAGCTCAAGCTCAGTCAGATTGGATGGAGAGCGTCTGTGAACAGCAACTTTCAAGTCTTGCCAGAGATTCTCAATTGGATTTAGGTCTGGACTTTGACTGGGCCATTCTAAAACATGAATATGCTTTGATCTAAACCATTCCATTGTAGCTCTGGTTGTATGTTTAGGGTCGTTGACCTGCTGGAAGGTGAACCTCTGCCCCAGTCTCAAGTCTTTTGCAGACTCTAACAGGTTTTCTTCCAAGATTGTCCTGTATTTGGCTCCATCCATCTTCCCATCAACTCTGACCAGCTTCCCTGTCCCTGCTGAAGAAAAGCATCCCCACAGCATGATGCTGCCACCACCATGTTTCACAGTGGGGATGGTGTGTTCAGGGTGATGTGCAGTGTTAGTTTTCCGCCACATATAGCGTTTTGCATTTAGGCCAAAAACCTCAATTTTGGTCTCATCTGACCAGAGCACCTTCCTCCACATGTTTGCTGTGTCCCCCACATGGCTTGTGGCAAACTGCAAACGGGACTTCTTATGGCTTTTTTTCAACAATGGCTTTCTTCTTGCCACTCTTCCATAAAGGCCCGATTTGTGGAGTGCACGACTAATAGTTGTCCTGTGGACAGATTCTCCCACCTGAGCTGTGGATCTCTGCAGCTCCTCCAGAGTTACCATGTTGGCTGCTTCTCTGATCAATGCTCTCCTTGCCCGGCCTGTCAGTTTAGGTGGACGGTCATGTCTTGGTAGGTTTGTAGTTGTGCCATATTCTTTCCATTTTCGGATGATGGATTGAACAGTGCTCCGAGAGATGTTCAAAGCTTGGGATATTTTTTTATAACCTAACCCTGCTTTAAACTTCTCCACAACTTTATCCCTGACCTGTCTGGTGTGTTCCTTGGGCTTCATGATGCTGTTTGTTCATTATTGTTCTCTAATAAACCTCTGAGGCCTTCACAGAACAGCTGTATTTATACTGAGATTAGATTACACACAAGTGGACTCTATTTACTAATTAGGTGACTTCTGAAGGCAATTGGTTGCACTGGATTTTATTTAGGGGTATCAGAGTAAAGGGGGCTGAATACTTTTGCACGCCACACTTTTCAGTTTTTTATTTGTAAAAAAATTTGAAAACCATGTATAATTTTCCTCCCACATCACAATTATGCGCCACTTTGTGTTGGTCTATCACATAAAATCCCAATAAAATACATTTACGTTTGTGGTTGTAACGTGACAAAATGTGGAAAAGTTCAAGGGGTATGAATACTTTTACAAGCCACTGTAAAGAGAAATAAAAAAGGCAAACATTTCATGTGATTATTCCTCGACTAAACTGCATGGGTTTATCCCTTTGAGGCTCCAATATATAATTAACATTTAATCTGAAGTTAACCTGAAGGTGCAATGGTAAAATATATACTGAAACTAATTTTTGCATGGTGGAAAAATAAGGAGACCTTTTAATAACAAAATGCCCATGGTCATAAATACATGTGATTCAAATTGTGGTCCAACTTATAAACTGAGAGAATCATGCTCATTTTCCAAAATGAAATATAAATGATCAATTTATCAAAGAGGACCATAATACTTTGAAAAGTATTTGTTGCACATGTATTGAAAATCAACACAAAAATGACAAGACATCACCTAGATCGTGTCCTTGGACAGCTTCTGTGTTAATGTTATATCACAATTTTCAACTGTAAAGAACAGTCAAATAGATGTTCGTCTGACTTTTTCTGGATCCCTGGATGAAAGTCCACCAACATTTTTTTTTTTTTTTTTTTTTGAAAATATTTTTTATTGGAGATGGGTACATAACCAAAATACATCATTACATGTCAATTATTATTACATTGTCTCCAATACTTTTTACCTTTTTTTTTTTTTAAACTAGATAGAACTAAAGAGATAGATGAAGTAAAGAAAGAAAAGAAAGAGAAGAAAAACAAAAAACAAAAACAACAAACAAAAAAAAAAAAAAGGTAGTTAAAGAAGAATGGAAAAATTTGTTAAAATAAAAAAGACTTCATTCGAGATGTATTCGTACATTTCAGAGTATAATATTTCATCCATTCTTTAGCCCGCGTGCTAGTCAGGTTCCTGTGCTGAACCATTCTGACCCTTTAAGTAATCAATAAAAGGAGACCATGTTCCAACGAATGATTCCTGTTTATCCAACAGGGAAAATCTGATTCTTTCCACGTTTAGGGTCTCCGTCATTTCTATAATCCACATTTTGATTGTGGGGGCCGTAGGGCCTTTCCAAAATTTTAGAATTAATTTTTTCCCTGTTATTAAACTATAATCAATAAAGTTTCTTTGTGTTGTTCTAAATGTTTGATTTAATTCTAATATTCCGAGTATTATTAATTTTGGATCTGGGTCCAATTGTATGCTGGTTACTTTAGATATTATACTAAAAATATTTACCCAGAATTTTTTTATTTTTATACAGTTTGCAAACATATGAGATAATGTAGCTTCTAAATGTTGACATTTATCACATATAGGTGAGATATGTTGAAAAATTTTATGTAGTTTTGTTTTTGAATAATGTAACCTATGTATTACTTTAAATTGTATTAGAGAATGTCTGGCATTTAGTGAACACTGATGTATGTGTTGCAAACTTTCTTCCCAAGTATCTTTCGTTATTACTTGATTTAATTCTTTTTCCCATGTTTGTCTGTGTAAGTCCGTCGAGGGAATGTCACTGTCTAATAAAATATTGTATATATAAGATATTAATTTTTCTGTATTAGGATGTTTGTTCCAACATTCATCAAGAATTTCTGAATTTCTAATTCGAAAATTTTGGGAGTTCGATTTTACATAATCTCTAAGTTGAAGATATCTAAAATAATCATTTCCTCGAAGTCCATAAGTCTGTTGCAATTCCTGAAATGTCAGAAAAGTACCTTCCTTGTAAAGTTGTCCCATATTTTTAATTCCATAATTCTTCCATTGTGTAAAACCCCCGTCCAACCATGAAGGCTTAAACAAAGGATTATTCACAATTGGAAGAAAAAGTGATAAATTATCTAATTTTAATGTCTTTTTTAATTGTTTCCAGATTCGTATAGCACTAAATATTATAGGGTTTTCCCTATAAATTTTTTTGTTTAATTTAGACGTAGCAAATAATATCGAACCGATATCAAAAGGTAAACAATCTTCCTTTTCCATTTTTAACCAGTCTGGTTGATGATCTATTTCTTCCAACCAGAAATTCATATTTTTAATGTTAACTGCCCAGAAATAAAACAAAAAATTGGGTAAAACCAAGCCTCCATTTATTTTTGATTTACACAAGTGTCTTTTGTTTATCCTATGATTCTTATAATCCCAGATAAAATCATTAACAATAGAGTCCAATTTTTTAAAAAAGTTTTTTGCCAGATATATCGGAATTGTCTGAAAAAGATATAGTATTTGCGGTAAAAAAATCATTTTTATGGCATTGATTTTGCCTACCATTGAGATAGGAAGTGTTTTCCAGTATTGAATATTCTTATGTAGTTTATTCAGTAATGGGGGGAAATTTGCTTTAAATAATGATGTATATATCTTAGTTACATAAATACCTAGATATTTAAATTTTTCATTTACTATTTTAAATGGAAATTGTTGTATTGTCTGTTTGTTATGTTCCCTTATTGGCATAATTTCACTTTTATTCCAATTTATTCTGTATCCTGAAAGTGAACCAAATTGGGTTATTAGCTTTAATAAGTTTGGAATACTAATTTCTGGTTTTGTAATGTAAATTAATACATCATCTGCGTATAGAGAAATTTTATTCACTGTGTCCTTTGTGTTATACCCATGTATTTCCGGATGCCCCCTAACTCTTTCTGCCAGTGGCTCAATAGCAAGCGCAAATAATAATGGAGATAATGGGCATCCTTGTCTACAACCTCTAGATAGGCTAAATTTAGGTGACAACCTTTGGTTTGTAAGTATTCTAGCCGTGGGATTTGTATATAACAGTTTTATCCATGTACAGAATTTCTCCCCTAGCTGCATATTTTCCATCACCGAAAATAAATAAGGCCATTCGACCTGATCAAATGCTTTTTCAGCGTCAAGTGAAATTATTGCTAGATCTTCATTAATAATTCTCTTAGAATATATAATATTAAATAATCTTCTTAGATTATAATATGAGTACCGTTTCTGAATAAAGCCTGTTTGGTCAGGGTGTATTAATTTATTCATCACTGTACCTAATCTATGCGCTAGTATTTTAGTTAAAATTTTCTGATCTGTATTTAAAAGTGCAATTGCTCTGTATGATCCCGGGTCTTCCAGATCTTTATCAGCTTTAGGAATAAGTGTTATTATTGATTCATTTAAAGTGTCTGGAAGTTTCTGTTGAGTATAGATATACTCATACAGTCTTTGTAAACGTGGGCTAAGCAAATCATAAAATTTTTTATAAAATTCGGAACCTAAACCATCTGGTCCTACTGCTTTACCATTTTTTAAAGAGCCAATAGACTCCTCAATATCCTTTATCGTAATCTCCCTTTCTAATAATTCTCTATCGTTTGAATCTAAACCTTTTAAATTACATTTTATTAAAAAATCTGCTATTCCTTCTGATTGTGCTACGGTTTTAGTTGAATAAAGGTTATGATAGTATTGGAGAAATCTATCATTTATATCCTTGGGCATGTTTAATAATTCTCCTGTCTCTGTTCTAATTTTATGAATTGTTTTTTCCCCTTCCATTTTTCGTAACTGACGTGCTAATAATTTTTGTGGTTTGTCTCCAAATTCAAAATGTAGTTGTTTGGTTTTTTGATAAAGTTTTATTACTTGTTCTGAATACATTTTATTTAATTTATATTTCAATACAGCAATTTTATTATGTTTTAAAGTAGATGGCATTCTCGCATTTTCTATATCTAGTTGCTTGATTTCAATTTCCAATGTTTGTTGCTTAATCCTGTTCTCTTTATTATAAAATGCTTGAGCAGAAATTAATGTACCTCGAACATACGCTTTAAACGTTTCCCACATAAGAGAAGTAGGTGTTTCAGGGTTGTCATTTACCTCAAAAAATATTTGAATCTGTTTAATAATATATTCCTGGCATGATCTTTCGTTCAAAATTTGTGGGTTAAATCTCCAATATGCTTGTTTCTCGGACATTCCATTTAATTTAATCATGAATGTTACAGGTGCGTGATCTGAGATTATAATGTTATGGTATTTTGAATTATAAATAAATGGGATAAACGTAGAGTCAACTAAAAAATAATCTATTCTTGAGTATGTTTTGTGTACTGGTGAGTAAAATGAGTATTCCCGTCCCGTTGGGTTTTCTATTCTCCAGATATCCTTAATATTAGTGGTATTAATAAATGAATTTAGAAATACACTTGATTGAGATTTTACTTTTTTTTGCCTTGATGATCTGTCTAAGTATGGATCTAGTGTACAATTGAAGTCTCCTCCAATTATTAATTTATATTGTGTAAATTCAGGAATTTTATTAAATGTTTTATTAAAAAACTTGGGGTTATCAAAATTAGGCCCATAAACATTAAGAAGAATCACTTTTTCTCCATTTAACTCTCCAACTAATATAATATATCTACCATCAATATCCACTATTGTTGAAGAGTTCTTAAAAGGTATTCCTTTACGAATTAGTATTGCAACTCCTCTGGACTTATGGGAAAAGGAGGAATGATATGATTCAGCGATCCACTTAGCTTTAAGTCTATGTTGGGATTCCTTTTTAAGGTGTGTTTCTTGTAGAAATATTATATCTGTTTTGATTAAATTTAGATGTGCCAAAACTTTACCTCTCTTAATTGGTTCATTAATTCCCTTGACATTCCAACTACAAAATGTTATTCCCTGACCCCCTCTTATCATATTAACATCTTGCATATTGTTTCTAAGGTGGTCTATAACCGAGCAGAAGGTACAACACATAGAACCTGACCCTGCTCCCGAACCTCAAATAGATGAATTTAAAATCATATACATCGCTCTTCCGAACACATCTCCTTGTATTAGTCTTATCTTTCCATTCAAACATTAAATTATAAAAATATTTAAAGTGAAAAAAGTGATAGAGTTGGTTAGTATAGGGTGAAAGAAAAAGAACTACATCTACAATTAGTGTAGTTAGTGATAGCCACACTAACGTGGCTAGAATTCTAAAGACTTCCGTAGCCTTTGTAAAAAAAAAAAATTTCCAGCTCCGTGCCCGAAGAAAAAAAAGATTATTTCTAACATTCAAATAACTTCTTTGGGAGTAACAAACTTATTTACATATCCATACGTACACACACACAATATGCACACATATATATATATATATACATATACATATATATACATATATACCCATATGCATACATACACAAACACGTGACCCTGCAGAAAAGTTCAAAAACAGCAAAAATTCCCAACGTTATTATTCTCACATATCATATTAATTTTTTCGCTAAATCTATAAATTTAATTTTAAATCGAAAAATAAAGAGAAAAACCGTTAAACTTTTTTAATGACGTAATCTAATTTACCTCTTGCATATCTTCCTATATAATATAAGTATGTAATTCATTTCTACGTTAATCAAAGACTATTAATTATTAATCATTGTTATCAATCATATACAGTATTAAATTTTTATGAGAAATGTTAATGTTAATAATTTTAATGGTAATATAGATATTTAATAAGTATTAGTTGTTACATATATAGTTAGGCATGAATATACAGATAATAATATTGATTAATAAACAAAAATACAAAGATCACGGTTTTATCCAATGTCCTCCGTCCATTTCGGTTTCCGAATGTCCTTAAAGCTCTTAAAAGAACTTTAAAGGTCCTTTTAGATCTGGCTTGACTCCTAAGGGGTAATGTAAATTCTTCCGTCTATGGTCGTGTTATTGACTTTTTTGGCATATTCCAGTGCTTTTTCATGGTCTGTAAAAAAGTGCTCCTTGGACTTGTAGAAGACTCTTAGTCTTGCGGGGTAAAACAAACTGTATTTCAGATCAGGTACCTCCTTCAGTATTCTCTTTGTCTCAGTGAACAGCGCTCTTTTCTTGAAGACTTCTGCCGGATAATCTCGATAAATACTGAATCTCGCACCTTCAAAAAGGAGCTGTCCACCTCGAACAATTTTCTTCATTAAATCATCAAATTCATGATCCAATTGTACCTTTACAATAATTTGTCTTGGACGGCCATCATCTTGTATACGACGTCCCTGCGCTCTATGAGCTCGACCGAGTGAAGGTTTGTGATCCAATTTTAAGGCTTTTTGTAGTAGGTCTGCCACAAAATCCCGCGTACCCATTTCCTTCTCACTTCCTTCTTTCACCCCTACAATTCTTAGATTCTTACGTCTTTGACGCCCCTCCAAATCAATACACTTATCATTTAATTTGATCACCATATCGGAGAGGCGTTGATTTTCAATAAGGAGTCGACTTACTGTTTCCACACTTGTCGTCACCGAATTCTCGAGTTCGGTTATCACTGCTCTATGCTGATCAAGTATGTGATAAATGGGGTCCACCTTCGTTTCCACCGAAACAAGCCTGGTTTCCAGCACTTCCATCTGATCCTTGATCTCTTCCTCCCTCGTCTTCTTCCAGATTTCCAGCATTTGTTTAACGGTAGAAAGCATTTCTGCTTTAAAATCTACCTTAAAAGAGTCAAGTTCCTCTTTAAACTTCTCTCCAAACTTCTCTCCAAAGGTTTTCATTTCTGCAGAGAGAAAAATTTTAAGTTCCTCCATTTCAGACTTTTTCGGTTTCGCTTTCTTCGAAGGGTCTTCCTGGGCCGTTGTTGTAACTGAGGTCGAGGCCTCTGTAAGGCCTTCCTCTTCCTTCTGCGGTCTCCCTTTACCGGCTTTTTTTGTCCCACGGGGGGGGGTATGTTGTACCGACGACATATCTTAAAGTCGCGCGCCTGATGACGTCACGCAGGCAGCCGTTCAGATCGCGATCGCTGCAGGTAAGACCCGATTTTCTCCCGTTTTAAATTTCTTCGGCACGGAGCTAGTTGGCGCTGGACTCAAGCCTCCATAGCGCCACCGGAAGTCTCGAAAGTCCACCAACATTTTGAATGGATTTCCTTCTGATATAAAAGCCTTTCATCTATGGTGACTTTTTTGGTGTTTGGCGGAATCCCTTTCAGTAACATTTCCCTGAATTAGCTCATGCACACTTAATAACACCCCTCTACTTCCCCATCAGCCACCTACCCATCTTGAAAGATGTTCCAGATAGACACAAAATGCTGGAAAATTGAAAATAATAAAGGAGGAGAGCAATAACAGGAACGATAATTAAATATATCTGAACAATTATAAAGTTGATGTAGGACATAAGAAAAGATCACAGTTGCACTTTATCAACTTTGTTGATTTTGTTAAAGATATTATCAATTACATAGTAGATGTGATATAACCGGGGTTTCAAAAGTCTTTTGATAACATTTTTCATATTCGACTCATGGATGAAACTGCATTAATTGGATGTTAGTGGCAAGCATCCAGAACGTATGAGCAGGAAACAAAGTGCTGGAGAATCGTCAGTCTGAAGACGTTTCCTGACCCAAAATGTCATTTGTCCATTTCCCTCCTTGAATATTACCTGACCCGTTGAATTCCCCCAGCACTTTGTTTATTTTTTAACTCCAGATTCTAGTATCTGCAATTCCGTTTGTCTCCAAAATGTATACAGGGTTACAACAAATAATAAAAATGTAAATGGAATTCATAAGCTTAGCTACTCCAAAATTGACAAAAGGCAGAATAAAATATTCCACGTATTGGCGAAAGGATAAAAGCAGTTCACATATTTAGGAATTGCCCATATCATTCAATTTGTGAATTATGCCAAAATGGATTCTGAGAAGACTTTTGATAAAGAAGTCCGTATTAGTCACATGCATAAGGCTGTAATATATTTAGCTGAGAAAAGTAATTGAATGGACTTCATGATGTTAAGGAAAAGGAGAAAAAAAGACAAATTCAGCAATTTTAGTCCAGTTTAAATAAGTCAAGAATGTTTTATTGTATTATGTCCCAGATAGGACAATGAAATTCTTACTTGCTGCAGCACAACAGAATATATAAACATAGTACATAACGGGAGAAAAAAAGAAAAAAAGTTCAGTGTGTATATATATACACATACACACACATACTCAATAAATAAACAAATATAGTGCAATAATAGTAATAGTCCGTTGAATAATACACTTTGGTAGGAAGAATAAGGCCAGATGGTTTAGATTAGAAAATAATTATAATGATTTGTGATTATTGATGTGTACATCAAGCAATGGTGACAATACTCAAACAATTATTAACAATAAAAGATACCCCTTTTCCACATAATGACACAGTTCCTACGTTGCTACCCCTGCATTACTGGTCGTCATTTGTATGAACCATGAAATCCAGAGCCATACACGTCAACATGCCAACTAACATTATACATCCAATCTAGCACAAAACTATGCAATCAGCAAATGTTATTGGTTTACTTGGTGCCCTTTTTCCACGTGGCTTTTCCTGTCTAATATCTTTAAGCCATGCATCCCCTATTAATGCAGCCTTTGCTGTAAAAAAGACCATATTATGTGAGTTCACTATTCTGTGTCAGGTCAGTGTGGTCTCTGTGGATTGTCACTTTGTCGTGGTGGAGAAGCTTGTGTGGACCTGAGATCCTGAGAGCGATGCTGTCTGGAGCTATGCTGCTGGTAGGGCCACCCATGGCAGTAAGGTCGAGGGGGTGGTCTCTGACAAAGAGCAATCCAACCAAGACCCCAATGGTGGATCAGGTGGAGGATGATGGCTAGCCTTAGTGGAACGTCACAACGGCTGGGAAGGCGGATGAAGGCTGCAGCAGGAAAGGGTCTCCGGTCCTGACCCAGATCTGTCAAGGACCTGAGGTGGCTGTCTGTGCACCAGTCTCCCCACGTTAAACAAGTCATGCACAGGCATCCTACGTATAGGGAATAGCACCCTGGGTACACCATGACCGAAGGGGGCCAAAGAAGAAGTGTGGTCATTGCAGAACCTGCTGTTATCCCTGATGCCATGCCTTTTCTAAACCTTTACTATCCATGTACCTGTCTAAGTGCATTTTAAATGTTATTATAGTATCTGCCTCAACGGCCTCCTCTGGCAACTCTGGCAACTCATTCCACATACCCACCACCCACTGAGTGAAAATGTTGCTCCTCGGGTTGCTCCTCCGAGAGGACTGGACCGCGTTGGAGCACCCCAGGCCCAAGTGGAGAAGGAGCGGCACAGTGCGGGAAGCACTGCACCGCATATTTAAAACTACCAGACCTGCGGCTGCGAGCGGCCAGCTCCCCGAGAGGACTGCACCGCGTTGGAGCACCGCAGGCCCAAGTAGAGAAGGAGCGGCACAGTGCGGGAAGCACTGCACCGCGTTAAAACTGCCATACCTGCGGTTTGCGAGCGGCCAGCTCCCCGAGGGACTAAACCGCGTTGGAGCACCGCAGGCTAACGGCAGTACGGGCGGCTCAGTGCTGTGAGCACTGCACCGCGCTTTGGAGCACCGCAGGCCAACGGGGATACAGGCGGCACAGTGACCGTGTACACTGCATCGCATTGGCACTGCGGGGCCTGCACCTGCGAGAACATACCGTTTTGCAGCGATGCAGGTCCAAGAAGAAATCCTCCAGTGGGTAAGTCCCATAGCAGCACCTTATACAGGGCTGTATTTCACTTCTACTATTACAGGGAAGTGGTTGAGGAAAAGACAGACTCAGGGAGAAGGAAGCAGCACCTTTTCTATAGGGCTATAATCATGCTTCTCTCTCCCCAGTAGACTCTTCTGTCAGAAGAGTGCTGGGGTCAAGTCTAGGGCAAACCCTGGACAGGTAAACAGATGTAAGAGCTGTAACAATGAGGTGATGCCTTTTCTAAGTCACAAAGTACATAGAGTGCATTATTGGTCCTTTCCTGATAGAAATACAGGAATACTTATGTTGTGACTGAAGGATTTAGCAGTCCAAAAATTTACTGACAAATTCCATTCCCATCTGGGAAGTCACACGGGAATGTCTGTCTATGTTTCAGGGGGAACAACAGTACAGCTGTGAGTAAAGCTAACTGGGAAAGATCTACAAACCAGGTTAGAAGCCAGCATAGACCATATGTTTTCTATCTACTGCAGGGGCAAACATTAGCTGACACCATAGCTTTCACTTGCCACCGGGTATTGTAAATCCCTGAATGTACTAAACTAATCAATTTATGCATCTGGTTACATCCAACCGGGATTGACGCGGGCCTGTGTAAACCCGAAACCTCCTAGCAAAATCTTTTTATTTGGGGGTGACCTATCTAGAAGGTCAAGGATTGGACAATGAAGCCAAACTGGAGCTCATCTAAACGTCCAAACATCATCCTCAAAGGTATCGCCCCTATGCTGGAAGATGTGTACACCCACAACACACGGCCTCGGGGATCCAGAAGAAAACAATAAAACCAGAAGGAAGCAAGGAGGTTGGTGCGAGAAGACATCGAATAAATAACTTTTTGACACTCATATCTTAAACAGTATCCGGGGATACACAATAGAATTTTACAACACTTAATCTTCTAGTCCAGCTGATATATCGAGAGAGGAATTTGGAGGAGAACACCAAGTTGGGCTATAGTATTTGCTGATGTTTCTACATGATATGGAACACCAGATGCCGATCTACTCGTATCCAGACATAATCACCAATTACCAAATATGTCATATGGGATACAGACACTGGACATCAGCAACAGATGGGGTTTTAGCTGCATTGCAAGGTAAGAATTATTATCTACGCATTCCCTTCCTAACAAAATAGGATATGGCGCTTGACGCATCAATCATAGATCAGATCTCGGCTTTTTGGCTAAGATCAAGTATAATATCTGTTCTTATCAGTTTAAATGTCTGATATGTCCCTTATCTAGGGACCATATATTATAAAATCAAATAAATAAATAAATAAATAAATAAAAAATTTAAATTAATAAAACGATATATTCGTTTTAAGAACAGAAACCTTTTCTATTGTTAAGTATATTCGTTTTAAGAACGAAAATGGCAAGCATTGATTCAAAAGATGCTTACAATTTCAGTACCCATAACAGGTGACCACGGACGTTATTTTTATCTAATTGGATGGCTCAGCTCTAGCAGTATAGAGCACTACCTAATGTGTTTACATTAGCACCTAGGTTATTTACAAAATATGACAACCAGTCACACAATGGTAATGGCTTCTTTGGATGACATACTAATTGTGTGGAAACTTAGGATGGGCTGAACAAACGGTAACAGCCACTTAACAATTATTTGGAAACTAGGATCATTATCCATCCAATTAAATCAAAATTAAAGCCTTCAAACTAAAGGGATTATTTGGGGTTCACCATTAACTCAGTTCCTCATGTCAGTAACTTTGCCAACAGAGGTTACAACCTTAATAGAGGCATACAGCAAAATCATTGACATGAGGATAAACCATCCATCAGACTGGTAGCAAGAATATTGGCAACATATGATTTCCAACCACATAATTCAGACCCTTACATTATAAAGATTTACAGAGGGCCAATATATGAGCTCTTAAAATTAATGGTGATCATCTCGATAGAATGATGAAGCCATACAGAAGCCATATTGGAACTAAATGGTGGAAAGATAATATTGGGCATTGCTCCAATCCTATCATTGTCAGCAACCAGTCTATGGTCCTACATATGGATACTATGCACTAGGATGGTGTGTTACCAATTCCATCTCCAGCTGTGGAGGAAGATGAAATACACACCAAGCATCATTATTACTAACACTGGGCATAACTACCTAGGAATGTTGGGTGTTTTTTCATGGCCTAAAGTCATGTTGCTCTGGAATATATTAAACAGGTTATTAGATTATAAATTAACAACACTACTGTGGTAGCACATATCAACCACATGGGTGAAAGGGAATCTACATCATGTAACAATCTGGCCAACACAATTTGGCAACCTCATCGGGGGGGGGGGGTACTAAGGGAAATACTACGAGACTCTGCGTCTGGTGTTTTAATAGTACCCGACTGACCTACCCAACCATGGTTCTAGGTGGTACTGGGAATGAGATTAGAACCATGCAGCACCATCCAAAACGGACGGCCAGAGCAATGGACATGATCACAGCGGGCCACAGACAATCAACCTAAAGACAATGTCTAAAATACATAAACTAATGGGAGATGTGTTGCAACCATAATACATCATCCAGCCTGTTAGGAAGCTTTGTTAACCTACAGGGGCTTAGTATTAGTGACATCAACTGTGCCAGAAGTGGCCCATCTACTTACCTATGGCAAGAGAACGGAACAACAGCTTATGAGGGACACTTTTTATGGGAATTCCCCAAAGACCAGGTATTCCCAAATATGGGACATCAGCATCATCTTAACGTTGTTAAAGAACTGGGCTCCAGCCACAGTGCTGTCATTACAGTTTTTTACATTTTACAAAACTGTCATGCTGATGGCTTAGGTCACGGCACTAAGGACTCAGTCCCTACCAAATTAAGGCTGGATACCTTGACCAGTTCACCTGGCAACTTACACTTCTATATTCAGGAATTAGGGAACTAAACAGACAGGGGTCAGCAGGCCTTAAAATAACATTTTTTTTTAGAGCCTACCCTACAGATGATTGACTGTGTTGTGAGACATCTACAAATATACATGGAACAAACCCAGACCATCAGTGGCACAGAAGAGGAACTTCTCATCAACGACAGACAGCATCATTAAAGAATAACAGGCCAGGCCAGCTAAATGGCTAACATAGTATTGACAAAAGTTGGTGTAAACAATAACTGGGTTAAAATCTCACTCCACCAGGCTGCAGCAACGTCGGCAGCATTTAAATTGGAGGTTCCTATGGATAAAATCCTCAGGACTGCAGGATGGCCATCGGAAAGAACATTCTAAAGATTATAACTAACCAGTAATGGAAACTGGAATTTTTCAGAAACATTGTTAAGTTTCTGTACCATAATTTACCCCAAAAAACAGGGGCTATCAATTATTATTAACTTTATGGTTATTTATATATATCATATTGATGTTCAATATGTTATCACTATTCTCCCCAAAACCACGGCAGACGTGATGATGGACTCGTTCCACGGCTTGAATCACAGAGCTTTGAAATCTTCATGTAGTCACTCACTTGACTCCGAAGTAAAATAGTAAGATTAAACGAGAACTTACCAGTTCGAAGTTTGATCTGTATTTTATGAGGAGTAACGTTGAGGGAATACATGCCCTCCGCTCCCACCCTTGATCATAAACACAACTGGTATCTTTTCTCTAATCTTACTATGCTTAAGTCATTACAGGTATCTGTGATTTACTCCACTGCTTTGAAGAATGACACACGTGCGTACTGGCGGGTTCTTCATGTATTCCCTCAACGTTACTCCTCATAAAATACAGATCAAACTTCGAACTGGTAAGTTCTCGTTTAATCTTACTATTTATACCAGTGATTACAACAGCCACTGCAGAGTAGGTGATAAATAAAACATTAGATCGTGCTTGATCTAAAGGCATTAAGCAATAGATATAATTCATGATTGTTGCAGTAGCTGTACTAAGGTGGTTAGGAGAAGGTTGCTTGGATTGGCATGATCAGAGCTCCCAAGGCATATTTTGCCTTGTTACGCCTCTAAAAAGTACAAATTCACGTGGCTTAATAAGCATTAAAAATTGATGTTATATTCTACAATAAAGCTCATTTATGTTAATTCAAATAGACCCTTACCAGGAGATTTATAAATATTTCAAACCAGACGGGAATAACAATATACATTTAAATTACTTCTCAAAGTATGCAAATGTCAGAACATTTTAGAAGGGGCCAAGGAAGATAAATGGACAGTAAGAAAACAAAATATTGGGGAGAAGAATGGTCTGAGAAACCACTAAGTATTTTTTAAGGATATCTTTATTTATGAATTTGACACTTTTTTTCTGCATTAAGGAATAATATTGCGTCTTGAAAGGTGCAATTATACTTCAGTATTGGTTGCAGATCAGCCATGTATTGCCAGTGTAGTTGAATTGCAATGATGTTTGAGTTTAGTGGCAAAACAGCTATCTCGTGCATGTTTAGACATTCATTCTTCAGCTTAGTATTTTTTATTCTTTCCTTAACAGCTAAAATCCGGGAGATCTAATGGATTATCTACAGGATTCTTAGATGGTTCATCACACAGGGTGGAGCTACGCTGCATCCAGTCCACATTTCCTAGGTTCTGGATGACCTATGGAAACTGCTACATTTCAGGTATCAAATTACTGCCTTCTCAGGTTGTGCAGCCAATATATTTACTGTGTAAATGTAAAAGTAACAGGACCAATTGCACATTTACTTTTCATATTTGCTGGTTAGAAAGCCTTGATATGATAGGACAATAGGGTGGCACAGTGGCACAGCTTGTAAAGCCACTTCCTCACAGTGCCAGAGACCTGCGTTCGATCCTGACCTTGGATGCTTTTTTTGTGGAGTTTGCATGTGCTCTCGGATGCTGCATAGGTTTCCTCCAGATGCTCTGGTTTCCCCCACATCCAAAAGACGGTGGATTTGTAGGCTGATTGGTCGCTATAAACTGTGTTGAGTGGAAGAATCGGGAGGTATTGATGACAATATGGAGAGAATTAAATTGGATTACATTGGTGTAAACAGGTGGTTGATGGTCAGTGTGGACTCGATGGGGCAAAGGTTTTTTTCCAGACTGTATCTCTCTCGCTCTATCTGATGAAGACAATTGTTTCAACTTATTAAAATAATAATTCTGAGTGCAAAATATTCAGAATAAGCCAGTGAAATGAAATAATCGGTTGAGAGTTCTTTATCTTCTATGGCCAAAAAGGGTTTTGGCACAATGGCCTACAGTCTGAGTAAGGGGTATAAAAGTTGGGAGGTCATGTTGCAGTTATAAAATATGTTAGTGAGGTCCCATTTAGAGTATTGTGTTCACTTCTAGGCACTGTGTACAGGAAAGCTGTTGTCAAGATGGAAAGGGTACAGGGAAGATTCATGAGGATGTTACCAGGACTCGGTGGTCTGAGCTTTCGGGAGAGGTTGAACAGGCTGGGACTATTCCTTGGAGCAGAGGAGGATGAAGTTTGTATAGAATCATGAGAGGAATAGATCAGGTAGACGCACAGCCTTTTGCCCAGATTATGGGAATCGAGGAACAGAAGACATAGCTTTAGGGTGAAGGGGGAAAGATTCAATAGGAATCTGAGGAGTAACTTTTTCACACAAAGGGTGTGTATGGAACGAGCTGCCAGAAGGGGTAGTTGAGGCAGGTACGATGGCAATGTTTAAGAAACATTTGGACAGGTACTTGCAGAGGATAGGTTTAGAGGAGTATGGGCCAAACGCAGGCAGGCGGAACTAGTGTGGATGGGCCATGTTGGTCAGCGTGGGCCAGTTGAGCTGAAAGACCTGTTTCCACGCTGTATGACTATGACTCTATGCAATAACACTTCCTTCTCAATGATCATCAATATAGGATTACATCAAGGCCGTGTGCTTAGTCCTCTGCTCTACTCTCTCTATACCCATGACTGAGTAGTCATCTTTAAATTTATCAATGATCCTACTATTTCTGGACAAATAATCGATAACTATGAGTCCAGGATGGAGGTATTTACTCTGGTGGATGGCGCCAGAATAATAATCTTGTTCTCAATGTTAATAAGACCGAGAAGTTGATTGTTGACTTTGTGAAGAGAAAACCAAGGATCCATGACCCTGTCTTCATCAATGGGACGACAATGGATAGTCAACAGTTTCAAGTTAGTGGGCGTGCATATCTCTGAAGATCTGTCCTCGGGTCAGGACACAGATGCAACCACAAACAAAACTCATTAATATCTCAACTTCCTTAGAAGGTTGAGGAGAATCAGTATGTCACCATATACTCTCTTCAACTTCTACTATACTATACTATATGTACTATAGAGAGCATTTTGACTTGTTGCATCACAGTTTGATTTGGAGAGTCAAATGCCCAAGAACTAAGGAGGCTGCAGAAAGTGGTAGACATTGCCTGGTGCATCACGATACTGATGACAGTACACTGAAATAACTGCAAGCATTGCAAACAACTGTGGTATAAAAAAAGGTGCATTGTTTTATTTCAGTAAAATAATTTGGAAATAGCACCTTTTTTGAAAAATGGTAAATAATTTTAATTAGAAAGATACATAAATAAATGTGGTTGAATTACCATCCTGGTAAAGCAACAAACACTTTCCACATTCAAAACTTTCTCAAGAATGTGTTCCTGCAGTAATGACTAGTCCTCGTCATTAGCAGTCAAGCCATGTATCTGTTGTTTGCTGTATCTATGTGCTTTGCATTTTTATATTTTGTGAGCAATTAATATGCATAGTGCACTAAGGATAAAGTACATTTAAAGATAAAAAATCATGCTAGCTTGTCAAAACACAGAAACATTTCTACAATAATCTATGGTCTCTAAGCTACTGTATTTAGTCATGAGTATAAAAATTTACATATGCTTAACTAGTCTGTCAGCATTTGATTGCACAACATTTCATTCTTTAACTCGTGTATTTTCCTACTCATTTGCTGTTCAACACCATAAATCTCAACTGTTCGTATTTATCATCAATCCAAAATACTTCCACGGAGATTACTCTTGTTGCCAGGGCTCCCTAAAGCAATGCAAAATTCTAACCTTTTTTGATGCAGCACCAATCACACAGCAAAAAATATTCTGAAGTGGTTCATGGAATGTTAATGGACAAAACTCTGATTCTGACCACATAGTGAGTTTGAAATAAAATGGAAAGTGTTGGAAGCACTCTGCAGGTCAGGCAACCTCTATGGAAAGTGAAACAGGGAAAACCCACATGGTCATGAGGAGAACGTACAAACTCCGCACAGACAGCACCCATAGTCAGGATCGAGCCCAGGTCTCTGGCGCTGTAAGACAGCAATACCGCTGCATCACGGGTTCAGCAGGGGCTAAAGGATATGGCAGAGAATGGAGGGAACAAGACCTTGAAATGACTGGAAAACATGAATGAGAGTATTAAGATTAAGATGTCTCTTGACCTACAGGCAGGGTAAATTAAAAAAAATAATGGGATATGGAACAAGTTAGGACATGATCTGATTTCTGATAACTTCATATTGATGGAAATTAAAATGTTATATGACAACAGGGTCTGTTTTTGAATACCCGTCTAAAGCATCAATGTGCATTATTGCGTATTGTGTGTTCTTTCTCATTGTACCGCTGCTGACAATTTCATTTCACTTGCACTTTATGTGCAATGTGACGAATAAAACTGTATTGTATTGTATTGTATTGTATTGCATAGAAGACAAAATCATTAAAGAAACGATTGAGATGAGGCAGAGGTAATGTCAGACAGTGCCACGAGTAGTAAAAATTGGTGATCTTACCAATAGTAGGAGTAAAAAGTCTAATGTTGCACAGTGTTAAACAAAATAGTCATTTTCAATCACCAGAGATAGGGAAGCAGTCAGAGGCAAGGAAATTACATTTGTAAGTGACATAAGATGATGACTTTCTGATATTTGAGGGCTTTGTAGGTTTGCTTATAGAGAATGAAAACAAGCCAGAGAAGTTTGTTTGGCAATTATCTGCTATCATCATATGTTCCATTGGGTGAATGCAACACAAATCAGCAACTTGTCATGTCATAATGACTTGGATGTGATGAATGTTACATGAAGATTTACACATATCAATTGGGGATCAAATAATGGAAATAAAGAGGGGTGGCCAATTCATAAACAGCGAGATAGGTTTTCCAGAGAAAGAGTGCTTGATGCCAATTTTCTGTAAAGAGTTCCAAATGGATGAAGAATAAAAGGTTTCATATCTTCTGAAGAAGGGTTTCAACCCGAAACATTGCCTATTTCCTTCGCTCCATAGATACTGCCTCCCCATTGAGTTTCTCCAGCACTTTTGTCTACCTTCGATTTTCCAACATTTGCAGTTCCTTCTTAAACACCTCATATCTAACTCATGATTTTTGGCATGTTTTCAAGTGTCTGTACCCATTTGCTTTTTAAGTTCCAGTTAGGAGATTGGACTTAGCACTTTTTGTTCCAATTGATCCTCATGCTGATATTATTTTCTCATTGGATTTGGCAAATGCGGTGATGTACACAACACCTATTCATTACCCACTGACTGAAATCGAATCAGAAGGGAAGACTTACGTCCTTTACAATTACGTGAAAGTTCAACATGGAATCTTCACGTTAAAAGATGTGAACTATATGCGATATAAAATGACATTCTTGTGCGAGTTAAAACAGAAATCATACTCTATAATTTTTATTTAATAAATGGCCTTAAGAGCACAGATCTATTTCCCAATGGGTCTGCATGTGAACAATGACCAATGCCTGTCCAGCAAGCAGCAGCAACTAAGAAATGTATAGATCACGTTTTAACATCTCTGAAAGAGAGTAAACTAGGATAAAAATTGCTTGCAGCAAGGATATCTTATTTCATAATTATTTTGGGTGAGTTCCAATTTGATATTGACACAGTACATAATGCCGCATAGCACAGCAAATGTGTCTGTGTCTGAGTGTGTGTATGTGCTAAGAATATCCAATTTCTTAGCAACAGGCTGTGAAGCCTAATGGTTGATGAATGGCTGAAAGAAAAATAGCATCAACATTATGGTAAATTATGACAGAAGAGTCAGAAGAAGCAGGGAGGACTGATGGTGGTTGCGAACATAAGACACGAGGCTGCAATGTGATTGTAAAGGGGAAAAGAGGTTACACGTGTGTACAGGGAGCCAAGGGATGCTGACGAGCCCAGAATTATAGGAAAGTGAGATGGAACTGAGATGGAACAAAGGAAGTCAAAGGGTCCAGAAGTGGCGGCGCTGTTAACAGCTGCGGCTCGCCTGCAGTCCGTCTGTCTTTACTTTTTTCTGTTGTTTTTTTGTCTTGTTTTGGTTAAGTTTTAGTTTGTTGGGTTGTGTTAGAGGGGGTGAAACATGTTATCTGTCTCTTCCTTCGGGGGAATGCGACTTTTTCGTGTCGTATCCCCCTTCTCTGCCTCCATCTGCGCTGAGGCCTAATGGCGGAGCTGGCGGCCTCCAACCTGCGACCGCCCCCGAGGCTCCGGAGGCAGAGCCAGCCAGGACTTACCAACGAGAGGCTGGCCATCTTCGGGGCTAAGGCAGCGATGGCCCGACTTGCTGGTGCGGCGTTCTGGCTTTCGGCGGCGGCCTGGAGCTGATGCAGTGGGGCTCGGAGCTGAGACTGCGGGACCCAGAGCTGGGGCAGCGGCCTGGAGCTGGGGCAGCTGCCCGGAGCTGGGGCGGCGGCCCGGAGCGGAGACTGCGGGACCTGGAACGGCGACTGCGGGACCCGGAGCTGGGGCAGCGGCCCGGAGCGGAGACTGCGGGATCCGGAGCTGGGGCAGCGGCCCGGAGCGGCGACTGCGGGACCCGGAGCTGGGGCGGTGGCCCGGAGCGGAGACTGTGGGACCCGGAGCTGGGGCAGCGGCCCTGAACGGAGACTGCGGGACCCGGAGCTGGGGCGGCCGCCCGGAGCGGAGACTGCGGGACCTGGAGCTGGGGCGGCTGCCCGGAGCTGATGCTGTGGCGGGCCGTCTCGGAGCGGAGACGGCGTTCCGGCTTTCGGCGGCGGCGACATCACCACGGAGGTCCGCTGGACTGGAGAGCGGCATCTTCGGCCTGGATCGATCGCCTCAGCGCAGATGGAGAACAAGGAGGGAAGAGACGGAGACTAAGACTTTGCCTCCATCACAGTGAGGATGTATTTGGTGAACTCACTGTGGTGGATGTTTAATTTGTGTTTATTGTATGTTTTGTTATTATTGATTCTGTGTATGACTGCAGGCAACATAATTTCGTTCAGACCAAAACATCTGAATGACAATAAAGGATCGATCGATCTATCTATCTATCTATCTATCTATCTATCTATCTATCTATCTATCTATCTATCTATCTATCTATCTATCTATCTATCTATCTATCTATCTATCTATCTATCTATCTATCTATCTATCTATCTACTGGTGGGTTTGAACATTTGGACTGCAGTTATCAAAAATAAAGGTGAGAATCTGTGGCAAATTAGGAAGAAATAAAATAACTGGAAATGAATGTAATGCGTGTATGAATGTATGAATGTAATGAATGAAATGAATGCACAGCAGTAGAGTTGCTGCCTTAAGGGCCTGATCCCACTTAGGAGACCTAAACAGCAACTTCTGGTGACCTTGCCCGTCACCCAAGGTTTTCACGAGGTCACAGGTGGTTTTGGTCACTCTCCCTAATGGTCGAAAGTGGTTTCCGCGTGGTCGAGGCTTCATCTAGGTTGCTACTATTTTTTCAATATGATTAAAACCGGCCTAGGCTAAAAATCGGTTCCCATTTTAAAAATCGATAATTTTTTAGTCGCAGGTATAGTCGAAGCGGGTTGTGATGCTAGTCGAAGGTAGTCAAGGGAGGTCAAAGGTAGTCGAAGGTAATACCTCCGGGGTGAAAACAAATTGGTTGAAAAAAAGGGTCAATGTAAACATAAGCATGTGACCTCTGTCACTCGTAGGCGTGCTCAATCATAGTTGGAGAGTTCTTTTAGCAGAGGAAACTTGAACAAGTGAAGGTTCCCAAAAGGCAGACTCGCAGGGGTAGGGTACAACCCTCCAAAAAGCCTGCCATGCATGTGTTGCACACCCAGGAGGAGTAGTGGCAGGAGGACATGCGTTAGGAGTTGATAGCCCTGCATGAGAGACCCCTGGAAGAGGAGAACAGGGAGGTAGTCAATGTCCCCACAATCACCTCATCCTTCACTGCCACATTTGAAGGCAGCAAATGTGTAAAGTTTTTAAATGCAGACAAATCCTCCTCTTGCAGCACTTTCATCAGGTTATCATACTGTCCAATCCTCAATCTTCTTTGCAAGAAGGGCTTCACCACTGACACCTATTCTTGTGCTTCCTCTTCACCCTTGTGCTTTCCCTTCCGCCTTTCTTGAAAGGCTGATGAAGCAAAAGGGCTGCTGCTGACAGCAGTAGATGTACTTTTTGTATCATCCACCTAACTAATTTCTTCCCTGCTCGCATGGTTCAGAATGATTTTTTTTAAAAAAACCTGTGAGGCTTTTATTGTAAGAAAAAAAATGCATTCATGACATCATTTTATCATGTGATCATCTGAGCTGTAACCAGTCGACGCTGGTCGTTGTTGGTTTTCAGTTTGGTTGTTTGAGGTCGAAGGGGGTGTTGTTCAATCGCGGAACAATTTAACAGAGACCATCCTCGAGTAAAACGTGCATGGTCGAAGCCAGTTTTCAACAAAGTCAAAGGAGGTCGCTATGGTCGAAGGAGGTTTTCTTCACAGTCGAGGAAGGTTTTCAACATATGCGTGGGAGGTGGTAGGAGGTTGCAGGTCACCTCAACTTTGATTTTTTTTTTGGGTGGCGGGCAAGGTCACCAGAGGTTGCTGTTTAGGTCTCCTAAGTGGGACAGACCCTTTACAGTGCCAGAGACCCCGGTTCGATCCTGGCCACGGGTGCTGCCTGTACGGATTTTGTACGTGTTCTCTGTGACCACATGGGTTTTCTCCGGGGACTCCAGTTTCCTCCCACACTTCAAAGACGTGCGAGTTTGTAGGTTAATTGGCTTTGGTAAAATTGTAAATTGTCCCTAGTATGTGTGTGTGGGATAGCGTTAGGTGTGGGGATTGCTGGTTCGCGGACTCGGTAGGCAAAGGGCCTGTTTCCATCCTGTATCTCGAAACTAAACTAAAGGTATCAAAAAAAATTCTGCACTCTTTGCATCTCAATTCTGAAGTCATGCCCATATTTTGCGACTGGAAAGCCAGATAGCCCATCTAAAAGAAATATCAGCTCTACATCTATTCTATCAAGCCCCATAACAATCCATAACATTTCAATGAAGTCAATTCTCATTCTTCTAAACTTGAGAGTATTAGTCAAGTCTGCTTAGGTTTTCATCATAGGGCAATCTCTACCACATCCCAGTAATCAATCTTCTAAACAAAGTAGTTACTCCGGCACTTTGTGTCTTTTTTTTATAAGCCGTCATCTGCAATTCCTCGTGTCTCCAATCAGTCTGGTACATTTTTGTTGCATTCTCTCTCTGGAAAGTATGTTCTTCCTCAGATCATGCATTGTTAGTAATTACACTTGTGGGGGTGGGGGAATGGAACACAGGGGTGGAGGCAAGGGGTCAAAGGATCGGGGAGAACTAGAGTAAATTAATGAGGTGCAATATGGCTTGAGCCCCAATGCTGGATGGAATCTACTCAGGTAGACCCTTTTAAATTAAGCTTAAGCATAGTTCATAGAACATAGAATAGTATAGCACAGAAATAGGTCCTTCGGCCCATAATGTTTGTGCCAAACATGATGCCAAGTTAAAATGATTATATCGGCTTGTACATGATCCATATCCCTTTATTCCCTGCACTTCCATGTGCTTATCCAAAAGCCTCTTCAAGGCCACTGTCGTATCTGCCTCCACATCCACCCCTGGCAATGAGGTCCCCACCACATTCTGTATAAAAAACTTTCATCGACTCTGTGAAAGATTTGTTCATTACAATGGATCAGAAGGCCACATGTCCCACTAAAAAGTCAATGAGAAGATGTATTCTGTAAACAGCTCTGACTCTGCTTGGTGTTTCTGCTGTGAATACTTCAAACAAATAATGGGCAACTTGTCTGGACACGTGGTCACTAGTTTCTGTTTGTCCACTTCCAAGAAAATTGTGCAGTACTTTTTAAAGCAATACTGGCGCAATACGTCTTAGCACAATAATGGTGCAGTACTTCTTGAAGCCAATAGAGCTTCAAGCTCTATGGTGCTTTGGTGGCGGTAGTGTTGTTGCCTTACATAATTGCCGGGTTGCTCCCTTACAGAGACCAGGGTTCAATCCTGACTACGGGTGCTGTACCATACGGAGTTTATACATTCTCCCCGTGACCTGCGTGGGTTTTCTCTGGGTGCTCCGGTTTCCTCCCACATTCAAAAGATGTACAGATTTGTAGGCTAATTGGCTTGGTAAAATTGTAAATTGTCCCTAGTGTGTATAGGATAGTGTTAATGTGCAGGCATCGTTGGTCGGCGCAGACTCGGGGGGGGGGGGGGGCTGTTTCTACCCTGTTTCTAGCGCCTGTTTCTACCCTGTATCTCTAAACTAAAACTAAACTTAATGTGCAAGCAGATGGAAATGGTTATACACAATGTGTGAAATATTACTGCCCAAAGTGGTAACAGTTCTTAAATTAGGATTTTGTCATTCTCAAGAGGCACAAACTCATCCTTACCTTGCTCCTGACAATACTTCTTCATCTTCTCCTGGAGAGGAGGAAACTCATTAACAAAATTGACATGACTATGAACCTCACCCTTGCAGCTGATGCCTTTGTTGTTTACTGAAGGATGTACTTTAGTTTCAAAGCAAGCCTGCTTTCATTTGGTGCACCATCTGCAGCAGAGTTATTGTTTCAAAGGGAGCAGTGCTGTTCTATTGTGCTATTGTGTACATTTTTGCACCATATTTTCCTTGTTTATTAGCTGCTTCCCCCTATTATTTTTTTCAAATGTCCAGGATTTAGCCTATTTTGCTCCTTTGATTTTGACAGTGATTTTCTAAAGATGTAGGCTATGAGGAAGTACAATCTGGATTTTGTCTGCCTTGTACCCATAGCTTTATGTGAAAGATGAGGGCAAATAAATCGTTACAAAAGAGATTAATTTTATAAACAAAACATGATTATAAGAGAAATTCCAAACAATTAAGGTTATAAACAGTGTTGTCAACGTTCATCAAATATGTTGACAGAGTTAGCCTGATCAGTCAGCAATCATAAAGAGAAAAGACCAGTTAGGAATATTGCAGCTATTAGAGCTGTCTTGTCTATTTCCATACACTGATTAATCTGTTATTTAGCTTCAGCTTTTGTTGTTTATGCTTTTCAACACTAATAGTATTCATAATTTAACATTTAGCTTTTCCTAACATTGAAGCTTGCTAGATAGAAGATAACAAGACTTGCATTTATATAGCACCCTGCATTTATATAGGATGTTCCAAATGTTTTTAAATAAATTAGTATCTTGCCATGCAGCACGCAAAGATATTGGGCTGGATTGTGGCTTTGGTTATGTAAGCTTAGTTTATTGTGTTGCATTTATTTTCGTAAGGTTTAGTTTAGTTTAGTTTAGTTTAAGATAAGATAAGATAAGATAACCTTTATTGTCATTCAGACCGAAGTCTGAACAAAATTAAAGCAGTCATACATACAATACAATACAATAAAAAACAACAATAAACACATATTAACATCCACCACAGTGAGTCCACCCAACATCTCCTCACTGTGATGGAGGCAAAAGTCTTAGGTCTCCAGTCTCTTCCCTCCTCTTCTCCCTCTGCGCTGAGGCGATACCACCCGGGCGATGTTAAAAACTGTCCCGCGGCTCAAACTCCGCGGCCCGGGGTGGTCGAAGCTGCCGCCCACCAGTCCTGCTGACACAGCCGCTGGCCCGCGGCCGAACCCCGGACTCAGGCCACCACCACCAGAACACCGTCCAAGCCCCCGGAGCACCGTTCCAGCCCCGAGCCGGATCGCCCTTACGTGAGTACTGCCACTGTCTCAGCCTCGCGCGTAGAAATACAGCACTTAAACATGCCCTTCTGCCCACCGAGTCTGCGCCGACCAGTGATCCCTGCACATTCGGAGCCATCTTGGGGAGCGGCTGCTAACCAGCAGCCATCCGTTTACTTCGCTTTTTAAAAAAGTTTTTAGTAAGTCCTGTGTTTCGTCCGTTGGAGAAATTGACTTTTTAATGTGGGGGGTAGGGGGCAATTTTACTTCTAGGTCCCTACCTGGTCGGTGAGGCAGCTTTTTCTCCGGGCTGCCCGTCGACCCGTCCTCGTGGCCTACCAGCGGGCTTGGAGCGCCGTTTCCTGGCGGGGACCGCCCAGCACCTCGGCCTCGGTGGCGGCGCAGCTCGGAGCGGAGCGGGCGATGCCTTGCCTGGGTCGCCGCGCTGGATCGACGCGCTGGAGCTCCGGTGAGCTGTGTCCGCCGTGTTCGACACCTCCGGGCTGCGGGGCTGCGGAGCGGAGCGGGCGGCGCCGATTTCAACATCGGGAGCCTGGGAGCTCCAGGCCGGCGCGGCCTTGTCGGCTTCGGAAGCCGCGGTCTCCAGCTAGGAAGCGGCAGTTCCAGGTGGCCCAGTCGCTGAGAGGACTCTCCCGATGCTGGGGCAAGATCACCCGGTGAGAACGGCCAGGAACATCGGGCCTCCGTAGAGGCAATTGCGGTGGCCTCAATAGGCCTGACTTTGGGTGAACTTGGGGTTGGGGACTGGACATTGTGCCTTCCCCCACAGTGGTATCCATTGTGGGGGATGATTTTTTTTGTCTGTAAGTAATCCTGTTAGTCTTTGTCCAAGATGGCTGTCGGAAGGGAGAGTGGACGCTGGCGCGCTTTAGCTGCCGCTGCTCTCTTTTCACATTGTGTTTTTGATTTTTTGTTTTTGGACTGAATTCTGTTTTTAATTTGTGTTTCTGTGATGTCTTTATTATTTATTTTATTCTGATTATATGTTTTTTATTCCTGTTAATCTCTGTAAGGTGTCCTTGAGATTTCTGAAAGGCGCCCAAAAATAAAATGTATTATTATTATTATTATTAATACTATCCTACATGTACCAGGGACAATTTACATTTAAACCTAGCCAATTACCTACAAACCTGTAAGTCTTTGTAGTTGGAGAAAACGAAAGATCTCGAAGAACACCCATGCAGGTCACAGGGAGAACATACAAACTCCACACAGACAAGCACCCATAGTCAGGATCGAACCCGGGTCTCTGGCGCTGTAAGACAAGAGACACCAGGGGCGCCGGGGAGATGGCTGCTTTGCCAGCAGTCTGTTCGTCTTTTCACTCTTTTTGTTACTTTTTAGTTTGTTAAAAGTTTTTTTTAATGGTCTTCTGTTTGTTTTATGTGGGGTGGGAGGGGGGAGGGGATTGGGGGAAACTTTTTTTCAGGTTCTTACCTTCCCAGAGATGTGATCAATTTTCGGATCACATTCTCCGGGTTCTGCAGCCTTCCATCGATGGAGCTGGAAGCCTCCTCGGACTAACTTTGAGCCCCACCGCGGGGCGCAGACTTAACATCGGAGCTGATCCCTTGCCTGGGATCGCTCCCACTGTGGCCACCGCGGAATCAACATCAAGGACTCGCAGTCTCGGGTGAGGCCGAGTCGGGAGCTCCAATGTCGCTGAAGGTTCACCAGCCCCGACACGAGGTTCGATCGTTCAGCGCGGGGGAGTTGACATCCCCCCGATGCAGGAGCAGGCGCCTCGAGGCGGAGGGCCCGAAAGCCACCGGCTATGGGAGTTAAGATCATTCCGTCAACAGAGGCTCGGCCCACGACCGAGGAAGAACTAAGGGAAGGACTTTATTTCGTCTTCCATCACAGTGAGGAATGTGTAGGAGTCACTGTGGTGGATGTTCATGTTAAAATGTATTTTTGAAGTGATCTGTTACTTTTAATTGTATGACTGACCTGGCCAATGAAATTCCTCATATGTTGCAAAACATACTTGGCGAATAAAGTGTGATTCTGATTCTGATTCTGATTCTACTGCTGTGCCACCATGCCACCCATGGTTTATAATAATACTATACAATATTGGTATAGTTATTATCATATGACTACTAATTATATTATTATTATTCTTGGCAGGACGAAATCACCACTGAATCTGTCCCCTCCCTGGCCAACATGCCGAGCAATAATGTTACCTTCAAACAGAAGAATCTCTGCTGGTTTGGACATGTGCACAGAATGGAACAGGCCCTTAACTATTTAACCATCGCTGAACGAGAACTGTCACAGTCAGCAGAGCTTGACAGCTTTGTTATACCCTATCATAAACATTATTTCTGTTATTTCCACTGTACCCAACCTCCGTAACTTAAAACATACTTGCTTTTATCAATTTCCCACTTCTGATGAAAGATCCTTGCCCTATAACTTTCACAAATGTTCTCTCTCCGCCGACATCATTTGCCTAACTAAGTACTTCCAGCATTTTCAGTCTTCGTTTTGGATTCTCAGAGCTTTTATCTGGCAGAATTAATTATCAAATGATATATGGTGGATACTAAACTCCTCAGCCAATTTTCTAAGATACACAAAAACCTAAGTCATTGTCTCAGTTATTGATTCTTCCTCTCTTTGTCATTGATGTTGTTCTTTCTTTTGAGTGATTATTTTATATTTATGCCTCTTATTGTCTGTAGAATTGGTTCCTTTTCCTTTTACCTCTCATAGAGCTCTGGAGGTGGGCTCATGAATGTTATTGAGAAGGAAAGGTTTTAATCTCCTTTTTGTTATAAAGTCACCACTCATCTCCTGAATATCAACCGCAGTGCAACAATCAAATGTAGAATACCACATCATAAAACAGATTCTTGCATTTTAAAAGCAACTTTAATCTGGAACATTATCATTTGAAGAATTTGATAGGCTCATTCTTAGGTAAATTATCATCATATTTGTGAATTGCTGTTTCTTTTTGTAAAACGTCTAAATAATTTGGATTTATGTTTTAAGTTTAGTTTAGAGATACAGTGTATGGCCCACTGAGTCCAAGCCGACCAGCAATCACCCTAGTTCTATCCTGCACACTAGGGACAATTTACAAAGCCAATTAACCTACAAACCTATATGTCTTTGGAATGTGGAAGGAAACCGGAGCATCTGGAGAAAACCCCACATGGTCACAGGAAGAAGGTCCAAACTCTATACAGACAGCACCCATAGTCAGGTTTGAACCTGGGTCTCTGGAGCTGTAAGGCATCAACTCTGGAGCTGTAAGGCAGCCACCGCACCACCATTAGCGCAGCCAAAGTCGTTTTGTGCAGCAGCTGTATCTCACACAGCATTTTGTCCAAAATGTGATTGATTAGCTAATTAATGAAAATTATTTTTAAAAAACATACTAAAATGATGGGCTTGAGTTCTGTTAATGCCTTCAGCCATAGTTTAGAATTCTGATTTTAATTCTGTGGTAGACAAAATGCTGGAGAAACTCAGCGGGTGAGGCAGCATCTATGGAGCGAAGGAATAGATGACGTTTTGGGTCGAGACCCTTCTTCAGACTGATTTGGGATTGGGGGGGTGGGGTGCAGGAAGAAGAAAGGAAGAGGCGGAGACAGTAGGCTGTGGGAGACCTTGGAAGGGGAGGGGAAGAAGAGAGAAAGCAACGACTACCTGATATTGGAGAAGTCAATGTTCATACCGCTGGGGTGTAAACTGCCCAAGCGAAATATGAGATGCTGCTCCTCTAATTTGCGGTGGGACTCACTCTGGCCATGGAGGAGGTCCAGGACAGAATGGTCAGATTCGGAATGGGAGGGGGAGATGAAGTGCTGAGCCACCAGGAGATCAGGTTGATTAAGGCGAACTGAGCGGTGCTGTTGGGCGAAACGATCGCCAAGCCTGCGTTTGGTCTCACCGATGATACCTAGAACAACGAATGCAATAGATGAGGTTGGAGGAGGTACAGGTGAACCTCTGCCTCACCTGGAACGACTGCTTGGGTCCTTGGATGGAGGGGGGAGGTAAAGCGACAAGTGCAGCATTTCCTGCGGCTGCAAGGGAAAGTACCAGGGGAGGGGGTGGTTTGGGTGGAAAGGGACGAATTAACCAGGGAGTTATGGAGGGAGCTGTCTCTGTGGAAAGCCATAAGGGGAGGAGATGCGAAGGATGTGTGAGGTCTTGGACATAGGTGGGGAGGGATTTGACCAGGGGGGATAGGATATTGTGGTCATGAGTTTGGAACAGGATAGTCAACTGTTTCATGCGTCATTCATTTAGTTTTGGTGATGCAAGGCATGAAATAACATTATAAGATTACATGGATGTGGATTTTCAGTTTTATTCCATCCCATGAATGTATACAATCGAATGTAATACTATAAGACAAAATAAATATGCAAAAAAACAAACGTGAAACTATCAATAAAGAGACAGAACATTTGATTGGGTCCAAATAAGTTTTCTTCTTCCATAGGGACAACTGTTGAGGGATCATTAACTATTGACAGTGAGAAACTTCAAAAGGTGTTTGAGATTCTCAAGCAGTTCTGCTTATAAGACATGTCTTTTAGGAAATTTTAGAATAACTTACGGAATGCAGAATCAGCAATACTAAAGCAAATATGTCAAGAACAAGTTCTAGTTTATCCAGGATGCATTTAATTGAGGGATACTGAATAGTAAAATAGGTAGCAGGTGTTGAGATTGTAAGAACAATACAAATAGGATGGATGCCTGCTGTGAAATATGCAGAAATATGGTCATAATGGGATTTATAACAGAACTGAGGAGACAGCAAAATAAAATCAGTGAAAAGATTGGACTTTGAAGAAAACTCAGTGCCAGTTTCAGCTCAATACTCTTGTGAATCTTTGCAAAAAAAAATCAAGTGAATGGATCAATAGTGCAATCAGATCTCTGGTTGGTAATTATGCCCCTGTCCCACTTAGGAACCTTGAACAGAAACCTCTGGAGACTTTCCGCCCCACCCAAGGTTTCCGTGCGGTTCCCGGAGGTTCCCGGAGGTTTTTGTCAGTCTCCTTACCTACTTCCACTACCTGCAACCTCCGGCAACCACCTGCAACCTCCGGGAACTGCACGGAAACCTTGGGTGGGGCGCAAAGTCTCCAGAGGTTTCCGTTCAGGTTTCCTAAGTGGGACAGGGGCATAAGCTTACACATGCGTTGATCACGTTGTACAATCGAGGTTGGCACGTGGCGCAGTGGTAGAGTTGCTGCCTTGCAGCACCAGAGACCGGGTTTGATCCTGCCTATGGGTGCTGTTTGTACAGAGTTTGTACGTTCTCCGTGTGACCTGCATAGGTTTTCTCCGGGTGCTCTGTTTCCTCCCACACTCCCCCCAAAGATGTACAGATTTGTAGGTTAATTGGCTTGGTAAAATTGTAAATTGTCCTTCGTGTGTGTAGAATAGTTTTAGTGTACGGGGATCACTGGGCAGCACAGGCTTGGTGGGCCAAAGGACCCGTTTCCACATTGTATTTCTAAACTAAACTAAACTGGGTTCTGCGGCAGATTATTAAATGATGTTTTATGGAGCATTTCCCTTACCAAAATTGTATATTATTCTATTCAATAAATTCCAAGTTTCCAATAAATAAAGGTAGACCACTTTCTTTAATCTAGATGAGGGAGGGAAAATAGAAAATTATTTTGTATAAAGCTTCAGGAATTTAGATTATGTAGCAGATGGCATAGCAGGCAGCAATGTGGCTAAGTAGCAGGAGATATATAAAGGTATTTGAAGGAAAACCTCTTTGAGTGTTCAGACTAGCAATAAAGTGGAGGATGAGGCTGACGAAGCTCATCTTTGTTTTTGTTTATAATTGGATATGTGGGGAACAAGTAGCAAATTTAGATTAACGAGCACAGGAAGCAACAATTTTGTGTTAAATCCTATACTCGCATCAAGTGAAAATATTGAGGAAATACTTCAGCCCGAGTGCTACTGCCTCACAATTCCAGTTACCTGGGTTCCATCAGGTTCAAGGTTTCTCACTCTGTCTCAGTACTTGTGATAATAATTAAAAAAACATACTAAACCAAACCAATATTAACTGTGGGTGTGGTCTGTGAAATTGAAATGTTCTTTCTGCATCTGAAGAAGATTCCACCCAATATCCATTTTCTATCACACCCTAAAGATGTGGGTGGTAGGTGTATTGGTGACTGTAAATTGGCATTTGTAGAAAGTGGTAGATGTTGGGGAGGGGAGTGGACGCAAGTGAGGGGGAATAAAATATGATGAATATAAATGGGTGAATGATGGTTGACACAGCCTCAATGGGCAGAAAGGCACATTTCCCTGCTGAATGATAATGGCTCTAAATCAAATAATTTTTATGAATTTCCATATAAATTGGATTTAAAAGGAAAAGATAAAATGATTATTTCTTTGCTAAAAGCTTAAGCAGAGTCATTGTGTTATGATCTTTTCCCCTTGCTGCTTAATTATCTTTCTCAGTACATGAAAACTTATTTTTGAAAAGGAAGCTATTTTCAATACTTCAGTGTTTCAAAAAGGCTTTCAAAATCTGTTTATTTTCCCCAGATAAAATGACAGTCCCTAGGTTGGATTTCCTTTGTTTTCTGATGTGACAACATGCCAAAGTAAAACTATCACAGAAGAGGAATGATCTGACCTTTTACGAGACCCCCAATAATCCCAAAGGATTTTATTTATTCAATCTCATTTTGATGGAAAAGTCATCAAACCAGCTGAAGCATCGTCCAGACAAAGTGCTTTGTTGTTTTCAATCCAGCACACGGAAGAGGGATGCTGTAAATGACAGCTTCAAATAGATTGCAAAACGGAGAAGTTTTCTGAGATTGCATTAACATTTAGAATACTGAAAGAGCTGGAATGAAGAAAGCTAAGGACAAAATTTGGATTCAGCTGGTATCTTGAATCAAAAGATGTGTGCAAGTTAATAATTCTTAAAAGTCACTGCCGACACCTAATTAGCACCCCAGTAAGAGTGCCGGGCCTCCCACTGATAGATAATAGAAACAAATGACAATTGAATGGAATAAATTTGCTATTGCAAGTGCAAGTTGAACTGGATAGCCCCAGAAAACAAGAGTGGGGAGAGCAATGCATGATTAACGAACATCCATCGCTTTCAATGCTGTCAACACACCAATTTCATGCTCTCTGCTAATTTATACGATTGTTGGCTGCAGTTGTTCTCATCTTTGTTCATTATTTCTTTTCCCTAGTACTCCAAGTGTGCAGTTATATGATTGCACATCTTGGCAGGAGCTAGTTATTAAGTGGCTCATGCCTCTTAAAGACGACTTACATCGCCAGCTTGCACCATTTATATGAGTAGTGCAATGTGTCTAAATATTGGGATGGAAGTTATTGGAAAATAATGGAACAAGGAAAAAAGTGGGCTCAAAGACTTTGCGAAACTGAAGGCATTGAAGAAAGGAGGAGAGGAAGTGTACCAAGAAAATTATCCTCTTTCTGTACAGTAGAACATGTTCATTAGAACAGAATTAGGCCACTTGGCCCCTGGAGTCTACTCTGACATTCAATCGTGGCTGATCTATCTTTCCTTCTCCACCCCATTCTCCTGCCTTCTCCCCATAACCCATGTCACCTTTACTAATCAAAAATCTGCCAATCTCTGACTTAAAAATACCAAATGATGGCCTCCACAGCTGACTTTGGCTCTAGTTTGGTTATTCGTCATCTAGTTTATCTCTGTTAGCTACAGTAAGTGATGGAAGGTATCATCAATAGTGTTGATATTCTATTAAGTAGCTCAGTGATCCGCAGATTGGGTCAGCTTCAGATCTTTTCACAGCATGGATCAATACTTTGGCCAGAAGTGAATTGACAGTGACAGGACTTGGTATAAAGTCAGCATTTGATTAAATATAACCAATAATATATAATATATAATTAAGAAACGACAGTAAAACCGAAGCTTTTGGATACAAAGAGAAAACACTTAATGGAGTCCATACATTACATAAAAGGATTTGGTTGCATTTGTTAGAGATCAATCATTACAGCTCCTGTATATTATTGCAGGAGGTCTGTTAAAAGTGTCCTAGGTCCAGCCATCTTCAGCTGCTTCATCAACCTTATTTCAGTCATATGATGATCAGAGGGGATGCTTCATTGGGAAAGTCACTTTTGAGCCAAACTCAACAGGATTAGCTACAAAAAATACCGTGGCAATAACGAGAGCAACATTTGGTATAAAGTCAGTAATTGATTAAATATAACTGGTAATAAATAACCAATAATTTATCCTGTGGTAAGTGAGTCATGTGTGGGTGAGAATGTTGGAATGTTCTGACAGGTGTCAGGGGTTATGGGGAGAATACAGGAGAATGGGGTTAGGAGGGAGAGATCAGTCATGATTAAATGGTGGACAGTAAACAATAGACACTAGGTGCAGGAGGAGGTCAATCGGCCCTTCGAACCAGCACCGCCATTCACCCGGATCATCGCTGATCATCCACATTCAGTACCCCGTTCCTGCCTTCTCACCCTATCCCCTGACTCCACTATCTTTAAGAGCTCTATCTAACTCTCTCTTGAAAGCATCCAGAGAATTGGCCTCCTCTGCCTTATGAGGCAGAGAATTCCACCGATTCACAATTCTCCGCGGAGTAGACTTGATGAACCAAATGGCATATTTCTGCTCCTGTCACCTATGACCTTATGAATATTCTTACTTGCTGGCTCTGGAGAGGATCCAGAGGAAGTTTACAAGAATGATTCCAGGAATGAGTAGGTTAACCTATGATGAGCATTTGTCAGCACTGGGCCTGTACTCACTGGAGTTTAGAAAAATGAAGGCGGACCTAATTGAAACACACAGAATAATGAAAGGCTTGGGTAGAGTGGATGTGGAGAGGATGTTTGCATTAGTGGAAGGGTCTAGAACTAGAGGCCATGGCTTCAGGCTTAAAGGACATTCTTTTAGAAAGGAGATGAGGAGAAATTTCTTTAAGAGCTCTTGGAATTTGTGGAATTCTTTGCCACAGAAGGCTGTAGCGGCCAAGTCAGTGAATATTTTTAAGGCAGAGATATATATATTCTTGATTAGTACATGTGTCAGAGGTTATTGGGGGTAGGCAGGAAAATGGGGTTAGGAGGGAGAGATGGTGGAGTAGACTTGATGGGCCGAATGGCCTATTTCGACTCCTATTCCTTATGATCAGGGTGAGGGCAACTTCACCATTCCACGATGCTCATGCAGCTTGATGCCATCCAGGACAATATTCAATATTCAATATTCACCTTCAATATTATTTTCCTCCATGATCAACATATAGTGGAGACTTCCTCCACAAAATACTTTAAATTACTCATCCGGGGTATGGGACCAGAATCTCCCAAACCTGTGACCTTTAGCACCAAGAAGGACAAGGACGGCAGGCACATGGAAATGGTGAAACATGCTGGTGATCCCTCTACCTTGAACATTTTTCTGTTTTGGAAATATATCAGCATTCCCTCACAATTACTGGTTCTACGTCCCAGAGAACTTTAGTGATTGAAGATAGCTAAACACCATCTTCTCAAAGGTAAATAGGAATAGACAATAACGACACTCATTGTCAGGGAGACAAGGACATAACATAACTATATCCTGTAAATGAATAAACATAAATGAATGAATGGGAACTAAACCCAAATCACCACATATTGACGTGAGCATTTCATTGAATTGCCTCTAATCAATTGCAGATGAATATTTAGATAGGTATCTATCATTATATGAATGAATGAATGAATACGTTTATTGTCATTAGGGTAGCAGAGTAAAAAGGTGGTTGGCAGGGTGGGATGTGTCCTGCTTGATATTTGTGGCCCAGCGCAAGCATCGGGCCCTATATATGTCATCCAAGGAGGGCAGTTGGGCGTTTGTAATGTTCTGCGCAGTTTTTATAATTCCCTGCAATGCCCTCCTCTCAACCACAGTACAGCTAGCAAACCACACCAGGGTTCCATAGGAGAGGATACTCTCCACGGCGCATCGGTAGAAGGACAATATGCCCTTAAGACAAATTCTCCAGTGGTTGGGAAAATAGACAATTGCCCCAGGATGTGCCAGAGACCCAAGCACAGATTGAGAAGGAGCTCGTTGACCTCACAGTGTAAATCGGGATTGTTAAATGTGACGTGAACTGCTTCACAGGCCTGAGCATACATTATTGCAACGTACTCCCATCACTTACTCACCAACAATTCTGATCAATCACAAAGGCTTTAGATTTCAATTTATTGTGTCCTTGACCAAGATCACCTGTGGTGAAAGGGCTTTTGACAGTTGTCATAGTCTTCCATAGCTTAGAAACTGTATGCATTGTGCCTTCTATAATTGACATGATTTATTCATAACTCACAGTCTCTATTGCACTAGCAAATATTATCAGGTGAAATTCCCTCAATTGTAAAATTGCACCATGTACTTTCATAGAGCGGAAGATAGAAAAATTTAAAAACCACATACCACCAGATTCAGGAACAGGTTTTAGAATGGTCTAATAAGCTAAAATAGACTAAGCTAAGGATGTATTTCCAATCCCCCAATCTACCTCCCTGCGACCAATGTGTTTTTTTAAACCTGAAGTTTCTTTCTTTTAAAATCTTTTTATTTGTTTTTTTTTCAAAACAAAAACAAAACAACAAAAAAAAGAATAATGATAAACATAACAATGTTATTGATACATAGGGATCAGGATTACATTAATAACAGGTATAACCTAAATATGAGTCCAGTGTCAATGTACACATTGAATATAGACCCCCCGGTCTCTATGTAAATATAGTTAAATGTTTAGGAGAAAACTTATATATATATTTTTTTAAAAGATAAAAAGAAAAAAAGAGGAAAAAGGAAAAAACAAAACCCCCCTAAACTAGAAAAAAAAAGCAAAACAGAATCTGGGTTGCAAAGAATTTCAACAGTTTAAGTCCCTGTTTTTTCGTCAAGTCTGTTCCACCGTATAAAGGTAAGATAACTATTATAACGGTTGGAGAGGGGACAATTTATGTTGTGTGAAAATGTTGAATAAATCTTCCCCAAGTTCTATCAAATTTAACCACGGGTTCAACAATGTCACTCTGGATTTTTTCTAAATTTAAACATGATATCGTTTCAGAGTACCAATGGAGTGTGGTTGGAGGGTTAGAGTCTTTCCATTTAAATAAAATAGGTCTTCTGGCAATTAATGTGGTAAAAGCAATCAACCGATGGGCGGAAGGGGACAAATGAATAGAATCTAACATTGGTAGCCCAAAAATTGCAGTAATAGGATGAGGTTGTAAATCATACCTAAAACTACAGAAATGGTATCAAAGATTTATTTCCAATACTTTTCCAAAAGTGGGCAAGACCAAAACATATGAGTCAGTGAGGCCACTTCAGAGTTACATCTGTCACAGGTAGGATTTATATGACCATAAAAACGAGCTAACTTATCTTTTGACATGTGAATTCTGTGAACCACCTTGAATTGCATCAAAGCGTGTCTTGCACACATTAAGGAAATATTAACTAATTGAAGAATCCTCTCCCATTTCTCTATAGGTAGAGAAATTTGGAGTTCTTTTTCCCAGTAATTCTTAATTTTATTAAATGTATCTATTTGTAATTTCAAAATCAACTCATAAATATTAAGCCTTTCTGATAAGGGTTCAAATGTAAAAACATTTCCAAGATTCCAGTTTGATGTGGTAACGGAACAAAGGGTAGAGTAGCCTTCAAAAAATGTCTAATTTGTAAATATCTAAAAAGTGTGAGTTAGGTAAATTATATTTATTGGAGAGTGGTTCAAAAGACATAAAACAACCATCTAAAAACAAATCACGAAAAGCTACTAATCCCTTCCTCTTCCATAACAGAAAGGCTTGATCAATACTAGAAGGTTGGAAGAAAAAATTAGATATGATAGGACTCGATAAGATAAAATCATTCAATCCAAAAAACTTACGAAAATGAAACCATATTTGGAATGTATGTCTTATTATTGGATTAGTCGTATATTTATTCAATCTCGTAATTGTAAAAGGTAACGAGGCCCCTAGAATAGAAGCCAATGATAGCCCTTGCATAGAATCACGTTCAAGATTTATCCATCCTGGGCATTGGGTATCTTCTAAATCTTTTGTCCAAAATGTTAAATAACGAACATTAACTGCCCAATAGTAGAATCTAAGGTTCGACAGTGCCAAACCACCATCTTTTTTTGATTTCTGTAAGTATTTTTACTTAGTCTGGAATTTTTATTCTGCCATATATATGAAGAAATTTTGGAGTCAATAATATGAAAGAAAGATTTAACAATAAATATTGGTATCGTTTGAAATAAATACAAAAATTTAGGTAAGATAAACATTTTAATAGCATTGATTCTGCCGATTAAAGATAAGGACATTGGTGACCATTTAGTAAACTGTTGTTTGATATGGTCAATTAGAGGCGTAAAATTAGCTTTAAATAAATCCTTGTGTTTCTTGGTAATCTTAATATCTAAATAAGTAAAACATTCGGCAGTCAATCTAAATGGAAACTGTCCATAATTCGAAACTAGATTGTTTAATGGAAAAAGCTCACTCTTACTAAGATTTAGTTTATAACCAGAAAAACTACTAAATTGATTAAGTAGAGCTACTATTGCCGGAATAGATTTTTCAGCATTAGAAATGAATAATAACAGATCATCTGCATAAAGAGATAGCTTATTCCCACGGATAATACCAAAAATATTAGGGGATTCCCTAATAGCGGTGGCCAAAGGTTCCAAAGCGATATCAAACAATAAAGGACAGCCTTGTCTAGTACCGCGAAAGAGCCTGACAAAAAGGGGATCTCTGATTACTGGTAAGTACAGGAACCTGAGGTATATGATATATCAGCTTGATCCAAGAAATAAATTTTGGACCAATCTTAAATTTTTCAAGTGTATTGAATAAGTATTCCCAAGCTACTCTATCAAACGCCTTCTCGGCATCAAGTGAAATGACACATTCTGGAGTTTTATTTGATGCTGTATATACGATATTGATTAATCTCCTAACATTAAAGTATGAGTAACGATTTTTAATAAAACCTGTCTGATCTTCAGAAATAATTTGCGGTAAAATATTTTCCAATCTCATAGCTATTTTGGAAAGAATTTTGGAATCTACATTTAACAGTGATATAGGTCTATATGATGTCACTTCAGTAGGGTCTTTATCTTTTTTTAAGAATTAAAGAAATAGATGCTTCATAAAAGGGTTGTACTAATCTATTCATTAAAAAGGCTTCTTTAAAAACCTTGCATAGCCAGGGAGACAGTAAACTTGAGAAATACTTAAACAATTCTACTGTAAACCCATCTAAACCGGGAGCTTTACCAGAATTCATCGAGAGGATTGCTTTCTGTACTTATTCCTCTGTGATCGGTTCGTCTAACAGACTCATTATGTAATAAATTTGGCAAGTTCAGTTTCTTTAAAAACTCATGCATTATATTGGAATCAGTAAAAAAATCTGATTGGTATAGGGAGGTATAAAATTCCTGAAATGATTTATTAATTTTATCATGGTCTACAGTTAGTGTACCATCCCGTTTACTCACTTTAACAATCTGACGTTTGACCGACACCGCTTTCAACTGATTAGCGAGTAATTTACCAGATTTTTCGCCATGTATATAAAATTGACTTTTGGTTTTAAGTAGCTGATTCTCAATTGGTGATACTAATAACAAATCATGTCTCAATTGAAGTCAATTGTATTCTTATAGAGCTCTAAACTAGGAGTTTTTGAATATTTTTTATCAATTTCTTTAATCTCATCAGCCAATTTACGTATTTTATTTTGAGTTTGTTTTTTAATCCCGCGGAGTATAAAATAATTTGTCCACGAATATATGGCTTAAAAGCATCCCAGACTACACCATTGGATATTTCTTCAGTAGAATTTGTTAAGAAGAAACAAGCAATCTGATCTTTAATAAAATTAACAAACTTTAGATCTTGAAGCAAAGTAGCATTAAATCGCCATTGTTTAGCACTAAACTTGGAATCAGGTAGTTTGATTGATAGTTTCAATGGTGCATGATCAGAAATAGTAAGATTAAACGAGAACTTACCAGTTCGAAGTTTGATCGTTATTTTATGAGGAGTACGTTGAGGGAATACGTGAAGAACCCCGCCAGGACGCATGCGTGCCATTCTTCAAAGCAGCGGTGTGAAATCACAGATAACTGTAATGACTGAACATAGTAAGATTAGAGAAGAAAATACCAGTTGAGTATATGATCAAGGGAGGGAGCGGAGGGCACGTATTCCCTCAACGTACTCCTCATAAAATAACGATCAAACTTCGAACTGGTAAGTTCTCGTTTAATCTTACTATTTTACTCGGAGTCACATGAGTGACTACGTGAAGATTTCAAAGCTCTGTGATTTCATGCCGTGGAAACGAGTCCATGCATCACATCTGCCTTAATTGACTGTGGGAGGAATTGTGTTAACATGTTTAGACATGAATCCAACATTGAAATCCATGATAAATTGTTAACAACAAATTATAGCCCCTATTTATGGGGTGAAATTATATTACAGAACTTATAATTGACTCTGCAAAGTTCCAGTTTAACTACTGGTTTGTGGTAGAATAGTTGGAACATTTTCCCCTTATCCATCCTGCTGTCTCGAGGATTTGGTTCATTGGTACATCCAACTCCATAGCTGCCGATGTAGCTGCAGCCATGGTGGAATAAGATTTGAATATGTTAGTATCCACCCCAGCTGTTGTTAAAACCTGTTTCAGCCATCTGGAAATAGTTTGAACCGACACTTTTTTGTGGGTTGTTTGTGGCTGATTAGTAGTGCCATCTCATAGCCTCAGATGTTTTTGGTGTTCTCCATATATAACAATAATTGTCTTATTATACAGAGACGATATCTGTAGGGTAATCCCTAAATTCTATTTTGAGGCCTGATGAGGTCTGTTCTGTTTGACTAATTCATAATATGAAACGTTATATTCCTGTTGAAGAAGTCATATAGTCCAGCCTTAACTTATGTACGACTGTACCCTTAGTGCCGTGACCAAAGCCATCAGCATGACTGTTTTGTCCGTCAGTCTTTGCAGGGACAGAGCTGTTGCTGGAGACCAATTCCTTAGCAAAGTTAAGGCAATACTCATATCCCATTTTAGAGAGTACCTGGTTCTTGGGGGATTGATATTAAAAATTCCCCTCATAAGTTTGGTTACCAGGGGTGAGTCCCAACAGAATGACGCTCTGATGCTCGCCATAGATATGTTGAAAGGGCACTTCTGGCGCAGTTAATGGCACTGTAACTGAGCCCCTCATCATAATGGAGGCCTGCCAGGAATTCCAGAACAGACGTTATGTTCATCGAACTGTAGGTGATGTTGTTTCTGTGACAATATATCTCCCATTTCCTGATGTATACCAGATATAGTTTTTTGGTGGACTGTCTGTGGCTCGCTGAGATAATTTTCAATGTTCGGTCCGCCAGTCCCAGTTGCAGTAGAGGTTTCTTTAGACTCTACAAAATGATAGGTCTGTTGTATTTGACATGGATGGGTTCCCCTGTTACAGGATGAACCAATAATCTGGTTGTTTCAGGATGGTGATACATGGTTAAAACCCATGTCGAGTATCACAGGGAACCATGGTTAAGTAGGCCAATCGGCACTACCAATTAACAGATGCTGAATCTTGTTGTATTTTCCGTAATACCCGACTGATGATGCAGAAAAGGAGGGAATGCATAGATAAACAATTGCCCCCTCAATGCAGTGAAAAGCATCTGTCCCTGCTGTCCCAGGGTCTGGTTCCCAAGAAACACAGTTTGGTAACTGGTGATTAAGTCTTATTTTATTGAATTTGCGTGACCTGATGTCTGTCACTGAATTTTGGGTTACCTGGTAGGTAAGTAGCTGATATTCAAATATTTCTCTGGATACACCATTACCAAATTGTATTAGTCAGATTGTCACTCTGTAGTCTAATATGCTGGTGATTTATCCCAGAGCAGTATGACTTTAGGCCATAGAACGCACCCCACATTTCCAGGTAGTTTATGCCCAGTGTCTGTGATAATGATGCCTCCTGTTCCTTTCATCTACCTCCACAGATGGAGATGGAAATTGGTAGTACCCCAACCAAGCGCACTGGCATCAGTTTGTAGCACCACTAAGGGTTTGCTGATAACGATAGGGTTGGAACAATGCCGAATGTTATCCCTCCACCATTTTAATTCCATAAGCTTTGATTGGTGGCTTATTGGTCTGTCGAAATGACCAGTATTAACTTTGAGTGTTTGTATTTTTACCCTTTGTAGACTTTTGGTAATACAAAGGTCCAAATTGTGTGGCTGGAAAGGCAGACACTATATGCCAATTACCCTTGCTACCAATCTGATAGACGGTTCACTGATGTCAGTGGGGTTGTTGCAGGCCTCAGTTAAGACTGTAGCCTTGTCCTTTGGTAAAGTCACCGACATGTGAGCTGTCAATAGTGAACCCCAAATAATCCATTATGTTGGTAGGCGTTAGTTTAGATTTAACTGGATGGATGATAACCCCAGTTTTCACCCAATTGTATGGTGGCTGTTACAGCTAGTTAGGCCAACTCCAAAGTTATGCCCACAATTAGTATGATCATATGATTATGTATTTGGTAGAGCTCTATACTGCCAGAGCTGCCCCATCCAGTTGAATTTTTTAAAATAACGTTTGTGATCAGTCCGTGTAGGCACTGAATAGTAAGCATCTTTTAGGTTGATGCTAGCCATGGAGTAGCCTTTGTAAATCAGTTCTTTAGCAGTTACTAGTTCCCATTTTGTACTGAATATATACAATGTATTCAATTTGGTCAATTCGATGATGATGCGACTGTCACCATCTATTTTGTTTTTGGTAAAGATATAAGACACAAATTCCAGCCAATCGTGTTGGGTTTACCCATTACCCCTTTTGCACAATTCAATGGTATATCCCTGGATACTGCTTAGGATATAAGTGTCTGTAGTTGATATACACCATGTATCCAAAAGAGTGTAATCTCCCACCATTATGTGTATTATCCACTCTTCCTATAATTTGTAAGGGACCAGACCCACCTACCTCCATTGTTACCAGTGGAAGTTTGCTTCTTCTGTGTGGTCTTCATGGAGGTTGAGGCGCCGGTGTCTGGGTTTGTTTTTGGGTTGGGGGTTTGCGCATCTTCCAGGAAGGCCGGTCTGGGCTATGGTCTAATAGACCGCTGTCCTGTATGCCCGGCCTTTGAGCTTTCACCAGCTTCTCTTGTTCTGCTGGTGGGTGCATAAGGGTGCTGTCTTTGGCTGTAGGAGATCCTTAATGTTGTCGCCTTTATGAGCCCCAGGGCTTTCCTAAGTCCTGCTCCGACATGTTTCCAGATGCTATTTCCACGACTGGAACATTCAGGGATACGCAGTTTCCTGGTCCCAAGTATTTTTGCAGTGGTGTCCATCGTGGTCTGGCTGTATGTATTTGGACACCATGACCAGTAGATTTTGCCTTCCTGCACCCCCTGCACACTTGTAGTTTTGTTCGTCAAAACCCCTCTTCAGGGTCAGCCCAGAATTGACCCCCCAGTAATCCCCTCTGACGAGGGAGTTGCACTGTGCAGCCCTACGTAAGGTGCTGCTGTGGGTGTTTTTTATATCCCCACGGTGACTAGACTCCATCTCCCGGAGTCTGTCATGTTGGAGCTCTGCTCTATAAGCCGCTCCAACCGGCTCCAGCGCTCACAGTTGCTGGCCGCTCGCGGCTGCTCAAAGTCGGACTCATCAGTCACCGACTCTTTTGGTTTTCTTCTTGCCTTCACGCCCAGACGCAGTCTTTAATCTGGCCGGTGCGGGGGCGAAGTCGGGCACAGCTGTTCCCTTACGGGGATTCCTTTGCCGCTGGCCGCTGCTGGCGTCCGCAACTCCGCGGTCTTCCCCCACCAGCTTTGTCGCAGCTCTGGTCGATTTCTTTGCCTTGTGCATGTTTCCCCCACCTGTAGAACAGTATGGGAACAATAAAGACCGCTGTATCAGCTGATCCCACTTACGGGGCTTGTGCCTTCAGCTGCTGCTGGCTCCCGCAACTTTGCGGTCCTCCCCAGCCAGCTTCACTCGCAGCACTTGTGGACACTATTTTGTCCAGCTTCCCCCCTGTGTAAAAACAGCGCAGGGAACAAAAACTACCGCAGAGTAAGTCACTTACCTGCAGGTCGCGGTTTCAAACTTACCGCTGCGGGGGAACGCTCCACCCCGCCTGTCGTTTCGCAAGCGTGAAAGCGATATGACACGCATGCGTCCTGGCGGGGTTCTTCACGTAGTCACTCACGTGACTCCGAAGTAAAATAGCAATTGCATCATACTCACATGCAATGACCAATGAAACTAGCTGAGAATCTATCAGGGTGATCAATATTTGGTGCATAAACATTTACTATAGCAACTTTTTGGTTATGAAGAACACCAGTAATCACCAAAAATCTACCATATGGATCAGAAATTGTTTCATAATGAACAAACGGAATTGAGGAAATAAAAATAGAGGCTCCTTTCACCTTAGCCTGTGAATTTGAATGAAACCGCTGCCCTCTCCAAAACTTGAAAAATCGTTGATTGTCATCTTGCCTTACATGAGTTTCCTGAACAAAGATAATCTGAGCATTTAGTCTACGAAGAACTTTAAAAAAATGTTTTCTCTTAATGGGATGGTTCAAACCATTCACATTCCATGAAAATAAGTTAATAACTTTATCCAAGGTACACAAAAATGCTGGAGAAACTCAGCGGGTACAGCAGCATCTATGGAGCGAAGGAAATAGGTGACGTTTCGGGCCGAAACCCTTCTTCAGACTGATGGGGGGTGGGGAGGAGAAGGAAGGAAAAAGGGAGGAGGAGGAGCCCGAAGGCGGGGGGGTGGGAGGAGACAGCTCGAGGGTTAAGGAAGGGGAGGAGACAGCAAGGGCTAGCAAAATTGCTAGCCCTTGCTGTCTCCTCCCCTTCCTTAACCCTCGAGAAAAATTGCTAGCCCTTGCTGTCTCCTCCCCTTCCTTAACACTCGAGCTCCATAGATGCTGCTGCACCCACTGAGTTTCTCCAGCATTTTTGTGTACCTTCGATCTTCCAGCATCTGCAGTTCCTTCTTGAACACTAATAACTTTATCCATATTGTTTGTAAAAATCATGTGGAAAAATCATTTTATATAAGCATCTGGAGAAACAGGGTCTGATTAGGAACAGTCAACATGGATTTGTGCCTGGAAGGTCATGTTTGACTAATCTTCTTGAATTTTTTGAAGAGGCTACTAGGGAAATGGACGAGGGTAAAGCAGTGGATGTTGTCTATATGGACTTTAGTAAGGCCTTTGACAAGGTTCCTCATGGAAGGTTGGTTAAGAAGGTTCAACTGTTGGGTATAAATGCAGGAATAGCAAGATGGATTCAACAGTGGCTGAATGGGAGAAGCCAGAGGGTAATGGTGGATGGCTGTTTGTCGGGTTGGAGGCAGGTGACTAGTGGGGTGCCTCAGGGATCTGTGTTGGGTCCTTTGTTGTTTGTCATGTACATCAATGATCTGGATGAAGGGGTGGTAAATTGGATTAGTAAGTATGCAGATGATACCAAGATAGGGGGTGTTGTGGATAATGAAGAGGATTTCCAAAGTCTACAGAGTGATTTAGGCCATTTGGAAAAATGGGCTGAAAGATGGCAGATGGAGTTTAATGCTGATAAATGTGAGGTGCTACACCTTGGCAGGACAAATCAAAATAGGATGTACATGGTAAATGGTAGGGAATTGAAGAATACAGTTGAACAGAGGGATCTGGGAATAACCGTGCATAGTTCCTTGAAGGTGGAATCTCATATAGATAGGGTGGTAAAGAAAGCTTTTGGTATGCTAGCCTTTATAAATCAGAGCATTGAGTATAGAAGCTGGGATATAATGTTAAAATTATACAAGGCATTGGTGAGACCAAATCTGGAGTATGGTGTACAATTTTGGTCGCCCAATTATAGGAAGGATGTCAACAAAATAGAGAGAGTACAGAGGAGATTTACTAGAATGTTGCCTGGGTTTCAACAACTAAGTTACAGAGATAGGTTGAATAAGTTGGGTCTTTATTCTCTGGAGCGCAGAAGGTTAAGGGGGGACTTGATAGAGGTCTTTAAAATGATGAGAGGGATAGACAGAGTTGATGTGGACAAGCTTTTCCCTTTGAGAATAGGGAAGATTCAAACAAGAGGACATGACTTCAGAATTAAGGGACAGAAGTTTAGGGGTAACATGAGGGGGAACTTCTTTACTCAGAGTGGTGGCGGTGTGGAATGAGCTTCCAGTGGAAGTGGTGGCGGTAGGTTCGTTGGTATCATTTAAAAATAAATTGGATAGGCATATGGATGAGAAGGGAATGGAGGGTTATGGTATGAGTGCAGGCAGGTGGGACTAAGGGAAAAAAGTTGTTCGGCATGGACTTGTAGGGCCGAGATGGCCAGTTTCCGTGCTGTAATTGTTATATGGTTATTTGGTTATATGAATGTAAAGGGTTGATTTCTTAAAGCATAATAGTTCATGATACTGGAAGAAGAAAAATCTAGGGCGGAGCCAGAAGTGACGACATTTCAGGCATTTTTGTAGTTCAGATTCTGCACAGATGAAAAAAGCTAAGCTAAAAGCAAAATACCCCTCCCCCCCCCTCCCCCCACCCATGCAAAGCCCGAAACTGACCAGTAGACAGTCAGTACGCAACCTAATCCCTTCCCTACCCCCATCTCTCCTAACGACAGCACCCAACGTAAAAAGAAAGCATATTTGCCACTCAATAGCCAAAACAAAATTAATGTTATGGTAAAAAAACACATGTTAGCAGTGGAACACAAGAGCTACTTCATATTATTCATCTAAGGTCAAAATATGAAAAACAAGAACTGCGTTCACTTAATTTGTCTAAAGGCACGGGGGAAATAAATTCCTTCAATTTTAAAAATAGAAAAGCTAACAAAGAAAATCTTAAAAATTAATATATATATAATACCATGACATTAAATTAACAGTATCTTAGAGAAGGTAAAAGTTGTTGTTTGATACCATCATACTAAAATTCTAAAAAGCAAATAAAAAAAACCAACTCATCCAATTAAATTCTTAATCATTACAAAACGATATATTGTCAAAATAGGAATAGTAAATCTCCAATTATAACTTAATCAGCTATCAATTGCACCTGGTTGCGACTTCACCCTCATAAGCCTCCACAAAGCTGGAAGCGTCTTGATGATTGTTAAAAAATCGAATGTTACCATTAAAGAGTCGTATACATAGTCTAGCTGGATAAAGTAAGGCTGGGCGCAACTTTTTCTTAAACAACTCAGACATTACATTATGGAAACACTTTCTTATTTCCAAAAGCTCGTAACAATGATCAGGAACAAACCGAAACTTGCATCCTTCATACTCAACCACTCCCAACTTTTTTGCTGCCTGGAGAATATTCTCCTTCATCTGCAAGAAGTGAAACCGAACAATCAAATGTCTCGGTTTATCTTGGGGACCAGATTTCTTCCCAATCCTGTGTGCGTTATCCAAAAATTGAAGATTTCCATAGTGCTCGATGTTGAAAGTCTCCTTTATCATTTTAGAAGCATATTTTATAACATTATCTCCATCTTGACCTTCAAGCAAACCAACAATTCGCAAATTCAGTCGACGGCTTGTTTTCAAGATCCATATTTTTAATCTTGTATTGCTGGAGTGCCCGAGTATTTTCATTCATTCTCCGTTCCAGTTTTTCAATCTTCAAATCTCTCTACTGGCCCAGGGTTTGCAAGTTATCAATTTGTTCCTTCTGCTCACGAGATTCATCTTGTAACTTAATCAGCTTGTCTTGAACTTCCTTCAATTTGCTCGAAATTCATTTCACCATTTCTTCCAAATTGCAAAATCTTGTTTTCATTTCATTTTTCAGTTCATCGTTCATTTTCGATATTGCTTCTAAGATACTAGAGTCAGAAGCTGTGCCTTTCCCACGCACCTTCCTTGGAGAAGCTCCTTTCCCTCTTGTCTCCATCCTTTACACGATTAAAGCGTATAAAAGTGTTATCAACACTTTAAGAAAAGTTAGACCATGCCTTGAAGTCAAGTAATAACAAGTAACATTGAAAGAGTGGTAAGTAAAAGTTAAAAGTTAAGGGAGCAAACAAATTTGAAACATTACAGCATGCCGACACTAGGAAACCTGCACTTTCTTTGTTACTATATTCTGCACTGCTTCTATTTTCTTTTTGCACTACCTGTTGTACTCACGTATGGTTTGAATTTTAATAACATATGACATGATTTACCTTGATAACATGCACAATGAAGATATCTTGATACACATGACAATACCGATGCTAATTGTATTAGTTTCTTATTATTTTTGAAGCTCTGCTACATCTGAAGACCTTACTGGTCAGCTTGCCTGTATAATGTTAATTCCACAGTGTGCTTAATCTAACAGTGAATATGTTCCCCAGCATTTACTCTTTTTACAGCCGCCTGAGTTATTATCCTAACAGCAGCACTCCGTTATTGCGGATGTTCATTTACATATGATTAGCTGTTCAAATCAATCAGGAATGCTAAGGCACAAGGTAAGGTCATGGCCATTAGCACAGACACATTCCCAGAGATCCGAGACTCTGCATCCTATCTACAGCACTGATGAACAGTATATTTGTTTTCCAAAGCTGCAATCACAGAGATTGTAATATTTAGTTTAGTTTAATTTAGATATACAGCGTAGAAACAAGCGCTTAAGCCCACCAAGTCTGCACTGACCAATGATCACCCATACAATAGCTCTATCCTACACACCAAGGACAATTTTACTTCTGAGTCACGTGAGTGACTACGTGAAGAACCCCGCCAGGACGCATGCGTGTCATATCGCTACACGCATTGCAACGAGTCACAGCAGGGGGAACCACGTTCCCCTTAGCGGCAGAATTTGAAAGCTGGGAACAGCAGGTAAGGAGACTCTTTACTGGTGCAGAGGACAGGGATTCAAGTTTCTGGATCATTGGGACTTCTTTTGGGGAAGGTGGGACCTGTACAGAAAGGATGGGTTGCACTTGAACCCGAGGAGGACCAATATCCTGGCGGGGAAATTTGCAAAGGCCACTGGGGAGACTTTAAACTAGAATGGTTGGGGCGAGGGACTCAAATAGAGAAAGCTAGTAGACAGAATGGGAGGCAGGAAGCAGAAAAGGGAAGCACTCGTCTGGATAGACACCTGGAAATATGATGTTGTGACGATCAGTGAAACATGGTTGCAGGAGGGCTGTGATTGGAAACTAAATATTCCAGGATTTCGTTGCTTCAGGTGTGATAGAATTGGAGGGGCAAGAGGTGGAGGTGTTGCATTGCTAGTCAGGGAAGATATTACAGCAGTGCTTTGGCAGGATAGATTGGAGGGCTCATCTAGGGAGGCTATTTGGGTGGAACTGAGAAGTGGGAAAGGTGTAGCAACACTTATAGGGGTGTATTATAGACCGCCAAATGGGGAACGAGAATTGGAAGAGCAAATATGTAAGAAGATAGCAGATATTAGTAGTAAGCACAAGGTAGTGATTGTGGGAGATTTTCAACTTTCCACACATAGACTGGGAAACACATTCTGTAAATGGGCTGGATGGTTTGGAGTTTGTAAAATGTGTGCAGGATAGTTTTTTGCAGCAATACATAGAGGTACCTACTAGAGGAGGGGCAGTGCTGGACCTCCTGTTGGGAAATGAGACGGGACAGGTGGCGGAGGTATGCATTGGGGAGCACTTCGGGTCCAGTGATCACAATACCCAGTACTAGTTTCAATATAATTATGGAGAAGGTCAGAACTGCACCTAGGGTTGAGATTTTTGATTGGAGAAAGGCTAACTTTGATGAGATGCGAGATGATTTAAAAGGAGTGAACTGGGACATTTTGTTTTATGGGAAAGATGTAGAAGAGAAATGGAGGACATTTAAAGGGGAAATTTTAAGAGTACAGAATCTTTATGTTCCTGTTCGGTTGAAAGGAAACAGTAAAAATTGGAAAGAGCCCTGGTTTTCAAGGGAAATTGGACATCTTGTTCGGAAAAAGAGGGAGATCTACAATAATTATAGGCAGCATGAAGTAAATGAGGTGCTTGAGGAGTATAAGGAATCTAAAAAGAATTTTAAGAAATAAATTAGAAAAGCTAAAAGAAGATATGAGGTTGCTTTGGCAAGTAAGGTGAAAGTAAATCCAAAGGGTTTCTACAGCTATATTAATAGCAAAAGGATAACGAGGGATAAAATTGGTCCATTGGAGAGACAGAGTGGACAGTTATCTGCAGAGCCAAAAGAGATGGGGGAGATATTGAACAATTTCTTTTCTTCGGTATTCACCAAGGAGAAGGATATTGAATTATGTGAGGTAAGGGAAACTAGTAGAGTAGCTATGGATACTATGAGTTTCAAAGTAAAAGAAGTACTGACACTTTTGAAAAATATAAAAGTAGATAAGTCTCCAGGTCCTGACAGGATATTCCCTAGGACATTGAGGGAAGTTAGTGTAGAAATAGCCGGGGCTATGACAGAAATATTTCAAATGTCATTAGAAACGGGAATAGTCCCCGAGGATTGGTGTACTGCGCATGTTGTTCCATTGTTTAAAAAGGGTTCTAAGAGTAAACCTAACAATTATAGACCTGTTAGTTTGACTTCAGTGGTGGGCAAATTAATGGAAAAGATACTTAGAGATAATATATATAAGCATCTGGATAAACAGAGTCTGATTAGGAACAGTCAACATGGATTTGTGCCTGGAAGGTCATGTTTGACTAATCTTCTTGAATTTTTTGAAGAGGTTACTAGGGAAATTGACGAGGGTAAAGCAGTGGATGTTGTCTATATGGACTTTAGTAAGGCCTTTGACAAGGTTCCTCATGGAAGGTTGGTTAAGAAGGTTCAACTGTTGGGTATAAATGCAGGAATAGCAAGATGGATTCAACAGTGGCTGAATGGGAGAAGTCAGAGGGTAATGGTGGATGGCTGTTTGTCGGGTTGGAGGCAGGTGACTAGTGGGGTGCCTTAGGGATCTGTGTTGGGTCCTTTGTTGTTTGTCATGTACATCAATGATCTGGATGAAGGGGTGGTAAATTGGATTAGTAAGTATGCAGATGATACCAAGATAGGGGGTGTTGTGGATAATGAAGAGGATTTCCAAAGTCTACAGAGTGATTTAGGCCATTTGGAAAAATGGGCTGAAAGATGGCAGATGGAATTTAATGCTGATAAATGTGAAGTGCTACACCTTGGCAGGACAAATCAAAATAGGACGTACATGGTAAATGGTAGGGAATTGAAGAATACAGTTGAACAGAGGGATCTGGGAATAACTGTGCATAGTTCCTTGAAGGTGGAATCTCATATAGATAGGGTGGTAAAGAAAGCTTTTGGTATGCTAGCCTTTATAAATCAGAGCATTGACTATAGAAGCTGGGATGTAATGTTAAAATTGTACAAGGCATTGGTGAGACCAAATCTGGAGTATGGTGTACAATTTTGGTCGCCCAATTATAGGAAGGATGTCAACAAAATAGAGAGAGTACAGAGGAGATTTACTAGAATGTTTCCTGGGTTTCAACAACTAAGTTACAGAGATAGGTTGAATAAGTTAGGTCTTTATTCTCTGGAGCGCAGAAGGTTAAGGGGGGACTTGATAGAGGTATTTAAAATGATGAGAGGGATAGTCAGAGTTGATGTGGACAAGCTTTTCCCTTTGAGAATAGGGAGGATTCAAACAAGAGGACATGACTTCAGAATTAAGGGACAGAAGTTTAGGGGTAACATGAGGGGGAACTTCTTTACTCAGAGAGTGGTAGCGGTGTGGAATGAGCTTCCAGTGGAAGTGGTGGCGGCAGGTTCGTTGGTATCATTTAAAAATAAATTGGATAGGCATATGGATGAGAAGGGAATGGAGGGTTATGGTATGAGTGCAGGCAGGTGGGACTAAGGGAAAAAAGTTGTTCGGCACGGACTTGTAGGGCCGAGATGGCCTGTTTCCATGCTGTAATTGTTATATGGACTCTGCGTTCCTTCCACTTACTTTACAGGTAGAGACATGGACCAGATCCACGAAGGCTGCGAAAAAGCTGGCGGGGGAGAACCGCGGAGTTGCGGGCAGCCAGCAGCAGCAGCCAACGGCACGCCAATTTCCCGTAATGGGAACAGCTGTGCCCGACTTCGCTCCCGCACCGGCCACGGCCGGGCGGTAGAGCGAAGCAAAAATCTAACAGAGTCGTTGACTCCGATGAGTCCGACTCTGAATAGCCGCGAGCGGCCAGTGCCTGTGAGCATTGGGGCCGGTTGGAGCGGCTTCAGGAGCAGCCGCGAACGGCCAGTGCCCGAGAGTATTGGAGCCGGTTGGAGCGGCTTGAGGACAGGAGCAGCCGCGAGTGGTCAGTGCCCGAGAGCATTGGAGCCAGTTGGAGCGGCTGTTGGAGCAAATACTCCAAAGTGACAGGCTTCGGGAGATGGAGACTAGTCACAGTGGGCAGCTAGTAAGTCCTACAGCAGTACCTCTTGTAGGGCTGCACAGTGTTTCTCCCCCATCAGAGGGGAGTACAGGGGGTCAATTCTGGGCTGACCCTGAAGAGGGGTGTGCAGAACATACCCCTGGTGCGCATGGGGTGCAAGAAAACCTATTGGATATGGTGTCCCAGTTTATTCAACCCGACCAAACTGGCCAAAACCTGGAACCTGAAATAGCTGCAAGTATCGACTACTTGTCATTCAACCAGCTATAAGGACAGGCATTATTGGACACCACAGCAAGACACTTACAACCAGGGAACTGCAAATCACTGAATGTTCCCAGTGTCAACCAGTGTATTTGAAAACATGTCGGAGCCACAATCAGAGCCAGGGACTTGAAACTACAGAAAGTTCTGAAAGTCCTAACAGCGGGAATTACGGTTTTCACCCGCACAATAAACGAAAAAGACATGACACAAGATCACCAGGATGCACTGGCTTTATTTTGCAACTACCAATACGAGTAAACAGCATTGGTAAGAGTGCCATCCAACCGGCTTTAGACCCTAATTTGCAGACCTATGCAAACCTGGAACCTCCAAACCACCAATATTACTATTTGGAGGCAACTTATTAAAACAGGTAAAAGAACTTGACGAAGAGGGTAAAACCCTGGGGCTCATTAAAGCAACGTCTAAAAACTACTTCGGCCAGAAACAGCACCCCTACGCACCACCAGTCAGCCAAGACAAACTGGTGAAAGCTCAAAGGCCAGGAACACTCAACATCGGTCTTTTTTAGGCCATGGCCCAGACCGGCCTTCCTGGGGAATGCGCTAACCCTCAACACCAACCCAACTACAGATCCAGACACCGGCACCTCAATGTCCACGGAGGATGCCGAAAAAGTAACAAACCTACCAATAGTAACCATGGAGGTAGGTGGGTCTGGTTCCTTACGAGGTTGGTGGGAGATTACAATTCTATCTGGATGCATGGAATAAATTAACTACCGACACTTATATTTTCAGAAGTATAGGGTTATACCATAGAATTTATACAAAAACATAACCCTCCAGTTCAGCATGTGCCGAACCGAATGTTCGTGCTTACAGGCAAAGAAAAATCAAAAGCGCATGCTGAACTACAGTGGCCTTATAAAAAAAGGAGTAATGGAGGAAACCCAACACGAATCACAGGAATTCGTGTCCAAAATCTTTATCATAAACAAGATGGTGGTTGCCGCATCATCATAGATTTAACTCATTTGAATACTTTCGTACTATATATTCATTACTAGATGGAAACCTTTGTTACTGCTATGCAATTGATTTCCTAAAGTTACTACATGGCAAGCATCGATTTAAAAGATGCTTACTATACAGTACCCATTAGAGGTGACCACAGATGTTATTTAACACAATGGATCATCTGGGGTACACCCTTAACTCAGTTCACATGTCAGTGACTTTGCTGAAAGAAAGGTTACAGCCTTAATGGAGGCTTGCAGCAAAATCATTGACATCACAAAACCATCCATCAGACTGGTAGCAAGAATAATTGGCATAATAGTGGCTGCGTTTCCAGCCACACAAATCGGACCTTTACATTATCAAAAATGACAGAGGGCTAAAATACGAGCACTCAAAAATGATGGTGATCATTTTGACAGACCAATGAAGCTACCAACAGAGGCCATAATGGAACTAAAATGGTGGAAAGATAAAATTAGGCATTGTTCCAATCCAAACATTATCAGCAACCCGTCTATGGTACTACAAACTGATGCCAGTGCACTTGGTTGGGGTGCTACCAATTCCATCTCCAGCTGTGGGGGAGATGGAATGCACAGGAGGCATCATTATTACAAACACTGGGCATAAACTACCTGGGAATGTTAAGTGCATTCCATGGCCTTAAGTCATATTGTTCTGGGTTATATCACCAGCATGTTAGACTACAAATTGACAACACCACCGTGGTAGCATATATCAACCATATGGGTGGAAACAAATCGACATCATGTGACAATCTGGCCAACACAATTTGGCAATAGTGTATCTAGAGAGATGTTTGGATATCAGCTACCTACTTACCAGGTAAACTAAATTTAGTGGCAGACAACAGGTCACGCAAATTCAATGAACACACTGAATGGATGTTGGATAAAAATGTATTTGCTGAAATTACAGCACGGTATGGAACACCAGATATCGACCTATTCGCATCCAGGCTCACACCAGTTATCGAATTATGTTCATGGGAACCAGAACCTGGGGCAGCGGCAACAGATGCATTTTCGCTGCATTGGGGGATATTGTTTATTTATGCATTCCCTCCTTTCTGCCTCATCAGTCGGGTATTAAGGAAAATACAGCAAGACTCCGCGTCTGGTATTTTGATAGTACCCGATTGGCCTACTCAACCATGGGTCCCGGTGATACTCGACATGGTATTAGAACCATGCATCACCATCCATCATAGACTTAATTTACTGGTTCATCCCGCAACAAGGGGAAGTTACCCATGTCATAATTATATAAACCTATTAATTTGTAGAGTTTGAAAGCACCTCTACTACACCAGGGACTGACGGACCGAACAGTGGATATTATTTCAGCGGCCCACAGACAGTCCACCAAAAAACAGTACTTGGTGTCATCAAGAAATGGGAAAAGTACTGTCACAACAATAACATCACCCACAGATCTATGAACATCCCGTCTGTTCTGGAATTCCTGGCAAGCCTCCATTACGATGAGAGGCTCAGTCATAGTGCCATCAACTGTGCCAGAAGTGCTCTGTCAACATACCTGTGGCAAGGAACAGAGCAGCATTCTGTTGGGACACACCCTGGTAACCAAACTCATGAGGGGCATTTTTAATGTTAATCCCCCAAGAACCAGGTACTCCCAAATATGGGATGTGAGCATTGTACTGACCATGTTAAGAAACTGGTCTCCAGCTACAGCTCTGTCCCTACAGAAACTGACTATGAAAACAGTCATGCTGATGGCCTTGGTCACGGCACAAAGGGTCCAGTCGCTACAGAAACTAAGGCTGGACAACATGACTATTTCATCTGGAAATTTAACTTTTCACATCAATGAATTAGTCAAACAGAACAGACAGGGGTCAGCAGGCCTAAAAACAGAATTCAGGGCCTACCCGACAGATGATCGTCTCTGTATTGTAACACACTTACTATTATATATGGAGTATACTAAGATCATCAGAGGCAAAGAAATTTCACTTTTAATCAGCTACAAACAGCCACTCAAAAAAGTGACAGTCCAGACCATCTCTAGATGGCTAAAACAGGTCCTAATAAAGGCTGGAGTAGACACTAGCATTTTTAAATCTCACTCCACCAGGGCTGCAGCTACATCGGCAGCTATGAAGTTGGATGTTCCTATGGACCAAATCCTCAAGACAGCAGGATGGTCAACGGAGAAAACTTTCCAACGATTTTATAACAAACCAGTCATTGAACCTGGAACATTTGCAGAAACAATTTTAAGTTCTGTAATATAATTTTACCCCATAAATAGGGGCTATAATTTGGTGTTAATATATTTATCATTGGGTTTTCAATATCGTATTGATGTCTAATGATGTTAACACTATTCTCCCCATAATCAAGGCAGATGTGATGCATGGACTCGTTTCCACGGCATGAAATCACAGAGCTTTAAAATCTTTACGTAGTCACTCACGTGACTCCATAGTAAAATAGTAAGATTAAACGAGAACTTACCAGTTTGAAGTTTGATCGTTATTTTATGAGGAGTAACGTTGAGGGATTACGTGCCCTCCGCTCCCACCCTTGATCATATACTCACCTGGTATCTCTTCTCTAATCTTACTATGTTTAGTCATTACAGTTATCTGTGATTTCACACCGCTGCTTTGAAGAATGACACGCATGCGTCCTGGTGGGGTTCTTCACGTAATCCCTCAACATTACTCCTCATAAAATAACGATCAAACTTCAAACTGGTAAGTTCTCGTTTAATCTTACTATTTTTTTTTACAGAAGCCAATTAACCTACAAACCTGCACATGTTTGCAACGTGGGAAGAAACCAGAGCACCTGGAGAAAACACACAAACACACGGGGAGAACATACAAACTCTGTACAGACAGCACCCGTAGTCAGGATCGAAACCAAGTCTCTGGTGGTGTAATTTGCTGCTTACTGCTGCATCAGAGAGCTCTGTCAACACCATATATACCAAGTTTCTGGAAAGCCCATGACTTGTTCTACCTGAGAATGTAGCCAGGCTATTGGGAATTCATTGACATGATTTACTGCCCATAAATATATATGCCAATATGAATCATTGAAATCCCTTACGGGTACTGTATGTTACAGATTTGCCATGAGTTACAAAAGTAATGTGAGCATGGTATATGATAAAAGGTATTCCTTGTAAAACCATGTGGAGAAATGTTCCAAATATATCCATTTCCTCCCAGATGGAGCCTTGGGCATAGAAATTAATTTCTACAAACCACTCATTCGCCAATTGTCATTCCAGCTAGTTCCTGCTGTTTATGCTCCAAAACTCCACTTTGCTCCCAAAATAACTATTGCACATCTATTGCCGTCTATTTACCTACTCTGGGTATTTCTGCCAGACATTGATTATGCACGGGTTGAGGTCTTTCCCAAAGTAGCATCAAATACAATTTAAGATAGGCACAAAGTGTTGGAGTAACTCAGCGGGTCAGATGGCATCGCTGGAGAAAAGGGATGGGGGATGTTTCGGGTCGGAACCATTCCTCAGGCTCGAATATAACTTACTTGGTCAGATATATGGACATTCATAGGATATATCAACATCATATTTTCTTAATACTTTGTACTATCTTATGAAATTTGAGCTATAGAATTCAGCAAGCAATGTAAAGTTAATGTAGCAATGTTAAAGAAGGAACTGCAGATGCTGGAAAATCAAAGGTAGACAAAAATGCTGCAGAAACTCAGCGGGTGAGGCAGCATCTATGGAGTGAAGGGAATAGGTGACGTTTCGGGTCGAGACCCTTCTTCAGACTGATGTGAGGGTGGGGGGGGGGGGCGGGAAGAAGAAAGGAAGAGGCGGAGACAGTGGACTGTGGGCGAGCTGGGAAGGGGTGGGGTAAGAAGGAGAAAACAGGGACTACCTGAAATTGGAGAAGTCAATGTTCATACCACTGGGGTGTAAACTACCTAAACAAAATATGAGGTGCTGCTCCTCCAATTTATGGTGGGCCTCACTCTGGCCATGGAGGAGGCCCAGGACAGAAAGGTCGGATTTGGAATGGGAGGGCATTGAAGTGCTGAGCCACCAGGAGATCAGGTTGGTTATTGCGAACCGAGCGGAGGCGTTGGGCGAAGCGATCGCCAAGCCTACACTTGGTCTCACCGATGTAGAGCAGCTGACACCTAAAGTAGCGGATGCAATAGATGAGGTTGGAGGAGGTGCAGGTGTTAAAAAAGGTAGCAATGTTAAATGTCACTTTTGTCAGTGAGTTTTCCATTGCTAGTTACTGATTGAGTGTGATAATGGAAATCACTGCTGGCATTTCTTAATTACTTCACATCTAGAAATCATTTGTGTTTCTAAAATTCTAAATATATACCCGATTAGATTTATTCCTGTGTTTCAATTGCTTTGTTTTGATTTATCTATTCCCTTTCAAACTGTAGATACTGGCACATTTCAGTTTGATTCCTATTCTGGCTTGTGACACTTTTCATAGTTAAACGAAGTGCTAAGATCTTAAGATAACCTCCTTACTGCTATTGTTCATTTACTGGTAGCTCTTGAAGAGGAATGAGGAAGAATTAAATTGCATTTGCACAAAATCTTATTATGTCTTTAGTATATCTCAATATATTTGACAATGAAAGAATTACTTTCTGAGGTGGTGTCTGGAGATTTGTACAATGCATTTTGCATTTGTACAATACATATCCTGGCCATTTGCCATATTGCTGGACATTGATCTTTACATGAATGACCCAAATGTTCTCATTAGCGAAAGCAAAATAATTGTATGGGGTGGGCTTGTCTTATAATCCTTGGAAAGTGAAAACACACCATCATTCTTGCTGAGGGGTTTACCACATAATCCCTGTCCATTTATGAGACCTTTCACAACTACTTTCTTTAGTAACTCTCTGAGGATCTAAAATTGAAAATAACTTTTGCAATATTAAACTTGCTGAGATATTCATTCCTGTACAGCTCAATGACAGTTGGCAGTGAAATTAGGGTTTCATTGACAGTAATATCTGGTGTTACTTTTTCACCAATAACCTGCTTAACAATGCTATTTTGGTTTAGTCAGGGCCGCTCATCTCCTGACCTCATCACAATGTTGGCCCAAACGAGGAACAAAGTGCAAAAATCCAGACATGAGGCGTCAGTACTGTAGTTGACATAGAGTCAGTAATTGATTAGGACATCAAGGCACCCTGGTAAAATTGAAGTCAATGTGCATCAAAAGCGAGAACACTTCATGGTTGAAGTCATAGGTGGCAGAAAAAAAGGTGGTTCCTTTGAAGATCAAATTATCCCAGGCTCAAGACATAAGCAGAGGAGTTTTTCATGGCAGTGTCCCAGAACCAATGATTTTCAACAGATTCATCAATGACCTTTTCTGCCATAATAAGGTCAAAAGTGAGGATGTTTGCTGATAATTGGACAATGTTTATTTCCACTTACAACTTCCACCATCAAGAAAAAAACCAGGGTCAGTATGTGCATGGAATATCTCCGTTCCACATAATTCTGATTTGGAGGTATTCATCTAGTCTTTAATCACCATTGAATCTTATCCCCAGAAGTGTCTGCGCAATCGCATTGTGAGGTTTATTGGACTAATGCAGTGGTTCATAGTGTTGGCTCACCACCATCTCCAGAAGGGCAGTTACAGTAATGTTACAAAGGAGGTGACAATAGTTAGCTCAGGAAACCATTGCACACGTCTGTCTGCATTTAGCATGTACAATTACAGTTCTGACAGAGTCAGAGATGGAGTCAGAGGTAGCTACTATTTATGATCTTTGGAATTTGGACTTGGAAATATTTTACCAACAATGGGAGAACTATATAGAGACATGGGATCACAAGCTATTCAAGGCTTTCCATAAACACCAAAGCTTATGAGGATGCAGATTCACAACATGAAGACTGACTATTATCCAGGCAAATTCATACATGTGACCAACATGTATGACATGTGACCAACAATCTGAGAACACCACCAATCAAGGTGATGAATCCACTGCTTGATATGGACAAGATAGAAAGATGATATCTGAAGCTGAGCATAATATGGTTGAGCCTATTCTCAGACTGTACTTTCCTGTGAGAAAAGAGCAGCGGATTAACGGTGCCTAATCTACAGAGGTAAATGAATAATTACTCCCAAGCTATGTATTGACATGATCTGTCGTGCTCACTCTTCGTAGTTGAAACTCAATTATTACATCTGCAGACAGTCATCCAGACACAGATACAGACAAATTTATAAGATGGTGAGTGTATCTACTGACCATGGATGGATAAGAAGTTCAAGTAATGTGAGTTTGGCAGATCTTCAGAATGGAACCAACCAAAGGCACTGTTTCATTCTCATCAAATCCCTGACAGATCATCGGTTGGACGGGTCAGTCTTGTTTCATTTAGAAGGGAAAATATATCTGGTTTCAAATTTCTGTGAGACTGGGAGTTCTTAGAAAACACGCGTTTGCTGGAAATTGTTTGTGAGCTCAAGGCATCGTTTCCATATTTTGCATTCCTGCTTCAGGGTTATAGGTCACCGTTCACAGCAGACAAGCTTGTGAGGTTCACTCGTGACTGACACTTTCCACAGAGTGAGGAAAAGACAAAGAATGCTGTAACAATGGCCAAGGAACTGATGATAGGACAAAGCCAGAATCTTGTTCGAACATCCTACCCACTGCAATATTACAGCCCATAGGATAACATGCTGTCCAGTGGAGAAACATGTAAATAGACAGACTGGAATTCAGCTCCCATTATCATTGGGGATATGAGTGCTATAACACCATAGCAGTTAGTGTTTCGGTTAGTTAGTCCCAGATTTGGTCCTGACTTCAGTTGCTGTCTGTCTGCTGTTTGCAAGTTCTCCCTGTGACTGTGTTGGATTTTAATGGGTTCTCAGTTTTAAACCACATCACAAAATGTGCTGTTTGGTTAATCGCCCACTGAAAATCAGCACCAGCATACATAAGTGCCAAAATAATCAAAAATGGAAATTAATGGGGACAAGATGAACTACTCGCTACAGGGAAATGAGGCTTGCACGGGACTAAAGACAGCTGAATCAGCATAGACTAGATGGGCTGAAGGGTGTGTACATTAATGTAGGACAGCATTATCCTTGTTGTGTCTCTAATGGTGAGAATCATCGTGAAGAAAAACCCCCCATCAGACCCATACATATAAACACTCCTGATCATACAATGTCAACCATACTCTGGAGGAATAGGGCCATTGTAAAATAGTCGTTGAGGAAGATTGCTTATCCAAAGCAAATGTGTAAATACTGAAGGATACATTACAAGCACTGTAGATTGAGAACACTATAGCTTCACACTTGACAATTGCAATCAGTTTAGGCTAGATCAGAAAGTAAGGTCTGTCAACAGTTATTGTTCAAAGTGTTTGGCGCAAAGTACAGCACAGAGACTGGGTAGTTGTTCAGATATTTTATATTTCTGTTTTATATATTTTCTGATGAAAGGAGGCAGGTCATTTGAGTGCCACGCATAACATTGGCTCCTGAGCACCTCATTAGTTACTCACTTTGTGAAGTGAAGTTTCTCATTAGCCACCTCGGAACATACAACACTAGAGTTGAAGTAAGACTGCAACAACCAGGTTCAGGAACAGTTACTTCCCCTCAGCCATCAGGCTATTAAACCTGGCTCGGACAAAACTCTGATTATTACCAACCACTTTCTGTTATTTGCACTATCAGTTTATTTATTCATGTGTGTATATATTTATATCATGGTATATGGACACATTTATCTGTTTTGTAGTAAATGCCTACTATTTTCTGTGTGCTTAAGCAAAGCAAGAATTTCATTGTCCTATACAGGGACACATGACAATAAACTCACTTGATTGCTCACTTGACTTGAAGTTATCCTCAATTCTAAAGATCTGCCTGAGAAGACAGTGCTTTGGAATGTAATCGCATCTTTATTGCTCTCACACCTGTAAGAATTATTTCATGTGACTAACAACTTACAATGTTTAAACATAATATAGTAATTTCCCAAAAGAGGTTGCTAGAGTGAAAATACCTGTAAGGATGGCTGCTGGAACAGTTTCATGAGTTAAGTAAGAAAGTTCATTGACCTGAAGCATGAACTCTGTTTCCTTCTCCATAGATACTGCATGACCTGCTGATGTCACTAAAACTTTTAAGAATCAGAAGGCATTGTACATTCTCTCATTGAACAGCTGCTAAAATATAACTTCTCTGAAAAGCTAAGATGATGCTATTTCATTTTTATTTGAAACACTTCTCTAGTTCTTTATTAAATATAGAATTTGAAATGGAGATTTAATATTTACCATGGTAGATGCCTTGGCTCAATGTTTAATGTAATATTTTGTTCCAAGGAGTCTATATTATTCTTTTTTGGTTTATAAAAAATAAAATCTAAAACACACTCTAGGTTACATGCAGCAATACAATTTATTTTGTTAAGAGGTAATATTAAGCTTTAGAATTGAATTTGGAATTCATGTCGAACTCAACAAAGCAATGAGATGTTATCCCCATATCACTGGGATCTCAGATGTTTCTTCCAAAACTAGCTTAGAGCTCTTTAATAAATCAATCATTATTCATCTAAAAACATCTAAAATTGCATTTCAAATGGTTCTTTCAGATTTTTTTCCTTGGTGAATAGCTTATTTTTGAGATGCACTTCCATAGTTTTGCAATTGGGTCCTATACTTTTACTCAAAGGCAACAATGGTAACCAAAGTTTTATTCTGAGTCTCCACAACTGCTTTTATTGAAGACTTTCTTGAGGGGCCTGTGCAAGAGCAGCCTGGAGTGGCTTAAAATGGAACTTCGGCTCTTAACTCTTTACTTCCATAAATACATATGTGATCAGGACATCAGCATGGGAAGAATCAATGATAATAGTGACATCGTACCATTCCACTACTCAGGATGTGGGTGCTCTATCTAATAACCTGTAGTTATATTACTATGTATTAAACTATACATCAATTTCAATCTCAGCCATAGTAATGTAAGAAAAGTATCGGCCTTGCACCATTTGAGCAAAAAACAAACTATTGTAGGAACTCAGTGGTTTTTCAGACAAATGATGTTGGGTGATTGATGGAAGCAGATTAGGAGATAGTCGTGTGCAGATGTGGCCAGATGGTGGAAGGGGAGTGGTGAAGGTAGAGACAAAGGCTGGAAAGTAATATATGGACCCAGATAAGGTTGGAATGATGGGCATATGGAACCAGGCAGGGGAGGGTGGGGGTGTGAGTTACCTGAAATTAGCAAAGTTAGTATTCATATCATTGGGTTATATGAGGTGTAATTCCCCTAGTTTACTTTTAACTTCATTGAGGGTGAGGAAAAGGCTGAGGATGGACAGGTTATTAGAATCATAGAGTCATAGAGTGATACAGCATGGAAACAGATCCTTCAGCCAAACTTACCCACACAGGAAAATATGTCCCAGCTATGCTAGTTGCACCTGCCCACATATAGTCCATACCACTCCAAACCTGTCCTATCCATCTTTAACTGTTCCTTAAATGTTGGGATAGTCCCTGCCTCAACTACCTCCTCTGGTAGCTTGTTCCAGACACCCTCCACCCTCTGTGTGAAACGGTTACCCCTCAGATTCTTATTAAATCTTTTCCTGTTCACCTTAAACCTATGTACTCTGGTCCTCGATTCACATACTCTGGGCAAGAGATTGTGCATCTGCCCAATATATTCCTCTCATGATTTTATACGCCTCGATAAGATCACCCCTCATCTTTCTGCGTTCCAAGGAATAGGCTCCCAGCCTACTCAACCTCTCCATATAGTTTGCACTCTCTAGTCCTGGCAACATCCTCGTAAATCTTCTCTGTATCCTTTCCAGCTTGACAATGTCTTTCCTATAACATGGTGCCATGAACTGAACACAATACTCCAAATGTGGCCTCACCAATGTCTTATACAACTGCAATATGACCTCCCAACTTCTATACTCAATACTTTGACTGATAAAGGCCAATGTGCCAAAAGCCTTTTTGACCACCCTATCTACCTGCAACTCCACCTACAAGGAATGATGCACTGCACTCCTAGATCCCTCTGCTCTACAACACTCCACAGATCCATATCATTCACTGTGTAGTCCCTGCCCATATTAGACTTCCCAAAATGCAAAACCTCACATTTTTCTGTACATTTTTCATTGTGGGAATGGGAAGAACTGAAATAGCATTCAGCTGGAAGCTCGGTATGGTCAGTGCAGACAGAGCCTGGGTGCTCTGCAAAATGGTTGTTTGGTCTATGCTTGGTCTCACTGATGTTGGCGAAACCACAAGTCACCAAATGCAATAGTTTAGGTTGGAGGACGTTCAAGAGAATCTCTGCCTCACCTGGAAGAGCTATTTAGGTTCCTGGATGGTGGTGAGAGAGGTGTTAAGGATGTAATGCACTTTTAACGGTTGTAGGAGAAAGTGCTTGGGACAGGGTGAGAAGGAATGAGCAGGCTAGGGAGTCATGGAGAGTCACTGATCTTAATCCCTTGAGCTTTCTTTTGCTTTTATAAGATTATGAATGATCTGATAGCGGTCTCAACTCCACTTTACTGCCTGATCCCTGTTATCTTTGATTTTCCTGATGTCCAAAACTCTATCTTAGCTTAAATATAATCAAAGACTCAACATCTTCAGCTTCGTGGGTAGCAAATTCTGAAGATTAATATACCTGTGGGGGAATAAATCTGTAATGCACACGTGAAGTAAGACATGCAATTTCAATCTTTGTTTAAGAAATGCTGTCATAGCAAAAGGATTTGAGTATAGGAGCAGGGAGGTTCTACTGCAGTTGTACAGGGTCTTGGTGAGACCACACCTGGAGTATTGCGTACAGTTTTGGTCTCCAAATCTGAGGAAGGACATTATTGACATAGAGGGAGTGCAGAGAAGGTTCACCAGACTGATTCCTGGGATGTCAGGACTGTCTTATGAAGAAAGACTGGATAGACTTGGTTTATACTCTCTAGAATTTAGGAGATTGAGAGGGGATCTTATAGAAACGTACAAAATTCTTAAGGGGTTGGACAGGCTAGATGCAGGAAGATTGCTCCCGATGTTGGGGAAGTCCAGGACAAGGGGTCACAGCTTAAGGATAAGGGGGAAATCCTTTAAAACCGAGATGAGAAGAACTTTTTTCACACAGAGAGTGGTGAATCTCTGGAACTCCCTGCCACAGAGGGTAGTCGAGGCCAGTTCATTGGCTATATTTAAGAGGGAGTTAGATGTGGCCCTTGTGGCTAAGGGGATCAGAGGGTATGGAGAGAAGGCAGGTACGGGATACTGAGTTGGATGATCAGCCATGATCATATTGAATGGCGGTGCAGGCTCGAAGGGCCGAATGGCCTACTCCTGCACCTAATTTCTATGTTTCTATGTTTCTATCAACTAAGTCTTACCTAAGCATCCCATTATCCTGAGACCATGTCTCCAAGTTCTAGGTGACCCGACCAGACGATACTTCCTCATCACATCTACTCTATCAAGTGCTCTCAGGATTTGCTATGGTTCAATGAGACCAAGTTTCATACCACTACATCTTTAGAAAATGTCAATCCTTTCTCCTCAATCCTTTTCTGTCTCATGTCAAACCCCATTCATATAATGAACCTTCTCTGTATTATCTCCGAGGCAAATATACTCTTCTTAAACAAAGATTGAAATTGCATGTCTTACTTCACGTGTGGTTTTACCAAAGTCCTATACAGTTGCAACAAGACTTTCCTACTGTTTTGGTCACAATTCTTGTAATTGGTCTCTCTGGATACCCTGTCTACCGTTCTCCCATCTATTATTAAAATGTCCTTGTCTCTATTGAAATAACGCAACTCCACTTTAACTGGTCCTGGCTGCCTTCTAGTTGCATAAGTATATATATATATTTTAAAATATATATTTTTATTAGAAGCAGTGTACAAAAGTATAAACCGCAACATATGACATAATACATGTCATATGTATTGCATAAGTAAAGGGACAATGGTGTGTTTTCCGTTCTTGTCTTACCAGTATGACATCCCAGTGTCTACATGGAAAGAGTCGCAGCATCTAAGACATGTCTGTTTTTCAGGTGCAATCAGCTTCCCAGACCAGCTCTCAAAAGCAGCTGGGCTTAGTGGCTACTCCAGAGCTTGCATTGAGCAGGAATCTTGGAACTTCAATGCGTTGATGGGAAGCCAGAGAATAAATGAATTGGAGTGGAGTTGGAAAGAAAGAATAGTGCAGTTGAATAATTACTGGAATTAATTGAGGTCTGGAATAATGCATTAGAGGGTAAATTTAAACATTAGTTACTGATTCTAGACATACATTGTAGCATTGGTTGTCCATGATTGAGATTGGACCAAGCATGGGAGAGGAAATTGAATAAACATTTACTGCCTACTGACCAAAATGGATTTCTTAGAATTTTGATTTCAAACTGTAATGTTAAACAAGTTGATGTTCTGCCCGAAGCTCTGTGCATCATAACTTTGAATCAGAGCAAACCCAGCTTTTGGAGAAACAAGTTGTGCCCAGTGTGCAATTTTAAAATGATGTGATTCAAATTGGTCCTGTGGGAAAGTATTTATTCACGGGAAGAACTTTACAGGTTGAGTACGCTCCCTATATATAATTAAATTTCCATCACAGGCACTGATTTTTTCAATATATCAACATATAAAAATGTTTTCTCCTATAATGTGCTCCACATGCAGTCAGTATTTTTATTAAATTTATGTTTCAGGTTAGCAACAAGGATTATTATTGTAAGGTTCCGGAAATGGTGATGTTTTAATTGACCAAATATTTACACCAATTGGGACAATCACCCAGTAATACGTTACTTACCGTTTTTTGGAACTTGAATGATGTGAAAATGAACAAGTAAGTTGAAGGTTTTTTGTTTGGCTGTCAAATGATAATAATAACATATGACACCTCACCATAACAGGACTCTAGGGCATTACTAGATCACATACTCAGCTGCTGCAAAGTATTCCACTTGATTTCCTTCAAATAGAATTTTGGTTAGCAGATAAAGATGTTTCTTTGGACTGTATTCTATCAGTCAAAATCTTTTACGCCATCTGCATTTAAGATTTTTCTTCTCCAAATAATAAAAATCTATTATTTGTTGTAAATTAACAGGGGACAGTTTGTTCCTTGTAACCATGTTGATCAGGAAAAAGACCGCTATGGTTTTCTTCAATTGCCAATATAATGGATGTGAGAAGCAGGAGGTTATTTGGCATATTAAACCTACCCAATGTGGGCATCAACACTGTTTAATGATTGGTTTTGTAATAGGGTGTAGACCAAGAGAGGCTGAAAGTAATAAATTGTGACATTGCTGGCCGAGAGTGGTGGTGAAGGTTTTATAATTCTAGATGATGTCTGGAAGACATGCAAACAAAAGGTCAACCTCTCTCAGTCCACTGCAAATCAAACATGTTTCATTTAAAACGTTTCCTGGTTCTAATTGAAGGTCACTGATCCGAAATATTAGTTCTTCAATAGCATTAATATTGGCTGCTGTAATTTGCCTGCCTAAATCCATTTGCCTGGAAATTGAAGAGACCACTCAATGTACAACAGTCAGATGGTTTATTGGTGGACTTACTGCTTGTAAATTCAGCAGTGTAAAAGGGCCCAGGCATTGTGCATGGCCGAACAGATCCGGCACAAAATCAAAACTTTTCCACAGGATTGAAGCAAAATAAATCAAGCATTGTTCAGTGCAAGGATTACTGCAGAGCCACGTGATAACTGGTGTAGGACAAAATATTATCAGAGAATTGAATGCGAATGCGATGCATTTGCTATGTCGCTCTTCCAGGGAGATGCAAAATGCATTTCGTTTTCTCTGTACTGTACACTGACAATGACAATTAAAATTGAATCTGAATCTGAATCTGAGACAAATTCCTAATCTGAGGAAGGACATTCTTGCCATAGAGGGAGTACGGAGACGGTTCACCAGACTGATTCCTGGGATGTCAGGACTTTCATATGAAGAAAGACTGGATAGACTCGGCTTGTACTCACTAGAATTTAGAAGATTGAGGGGGGATCTTATAGAAACTTTCAAAATTCTTAACGGGTTGGACAGGCTAGATGCAGGAAGATTGTTCCCGATGTTGGGGAAGTCCAGAACAAGGGGTCACAGTTTAAGGATAAAGGGGAAATCTTTTAGGACCGAGATAAGAAAAACATTTTTCACACAGAGAGTGGTGAATCTCTGGAAATCTCTGCCACAGAATGTAGTTGAGGCCAGTTAATTGGCTATATTTAAGAGGGAGTTAGATGTGGCCCTTGTGGCTAAAGGGATCAGGGGGTATGGAGAGGAAGCATGTACAGGATACTGAGTTGGATGATCAGCCATGATCATATTGAATGGAGGTGCAGGCTCGAAGGGCCGAATGGCCTACTCCTGCATCTATTTTCTATGTTTCTATGTTTCTATGTGTGGCAGATGAGGGTTCCAATTCCAGGGGCACAGTCATCATTATCTGACATTGGCACTGTGATCTGAAAGCCCCAGGCTGGTGTAGATTTAGATCTCAATATTTGAGAGTTCATGATATCCAGGAGGAACAGGACTGAGGAAAAATGTTTGTCCTGCTGCAATAAGTTTAGGAAACCAGGATGTTGAAATGCTATGGGTGGAATTAAGAAATTGGAAGAGGTATACAACCCCCTGAACAATAACAACATGAATGGCCAGAGTTTGCATGAAATAAGGGGATTTCTACAGAGAGTTAGAGGAAGAATCCTGGCATTTTTAATCTATGCATAGAATGGAAAAATTTAGAAATGAAATGGTTATACGTGACCTGTTACATGCTCCTCAACTTACAATGGGGTTATGTTCCGATAACCCCATCGTAAATCGAAAATATCGTACGTCGAAAATGCATTTAATACATATAAACGTACCAAACATTTTCTCTCTTTTGATGAGCCTCGAGAATAGTGGGAGTAGGCACTGGGGCATCGACACTGTATTTGCCTGTCAGTTTTTGCGAATCTCTCGTAATTGATGTCCATTTTGTAATTGACGCAATACGTAATTGATGTCCAATGATGTAATTGATGCGAACACGAGTGTAAACAGTTGTTTACACTCGTGATTGCGTGGCTGACTGGGAGCTGCGGTTGGCTGCCGTTGCCCAGCATCACGATAGAGTATCATACCGCATATCGCTAGTCCGGGAAAAGATCAAAATTCAAATTCTAAATACGGTTTCTACTGAATGTGTATCGCTTTTGCACCATCGTAAAGTCGAAGCATCGTAAGTCGAGGAGCATCTGTATTGTACAATGGAATATAATTCATTATTGACCATAAGATATAGGAGCAGAATAAGGTCATAAGGTCATGTGATAGGAGTAGAATTAGGCCATTCGGCCCATCAAGTCTACTCCGCCATTCATTCATGGCTGATCTATCTCTCCCTCCTAACCCCATTCTCATGCCTTTTCCCCATAACCTCTGACACCTGTACTAATCAAGAATCTATCTATCTCTGCCTTAAAAATATCTACTGACTTGGCCTCCACACCCTGCTATGGCAAAGATTTGCACAGATTCACCACCCTCTGGCTAAGAAAATTTATCTTCATCTCCTTCCTAAAAGAACGTCCTTTAATTCGGCGGCTATGACCTCTAGTGCTCGACTCTCCCATTAGTAGAAACATCCTCTCCACATCCAGTCTATCTAAGCCTTTCACTATTCTGCATGTTTGAATTCTTTTAAACTCCAGCGAGTTCCGGCCCAGTGCTGACAAACCTACTCATTACGAGGATCATTTTTGTAAACCTCCTCTGGACCCTCTCCAGAGCCAGCACATCCTTTCTCAGATAAGGTGCCAAAAATTGCTCACAATATTCCAAATGCGGCCTTACCAGCACCTTATAGAGCCTCAACATTACATTCCTGTTTTTGTGTACAAGCCCTCTTGAAATAAATGCTAGCACTCAGCCCATCGAATCTGCTGTGCCATTCAGTCACAGCTGATCTGTTTTTCCCATCTCAACCCCATTCTCCTGCCTTCTCGCTGCAACCTTTAACACCCTTACTAATCAAGAACCTATCTATCTCTGTTTTGAAAATACCCAATGTCTTGGTCTCCACAGCCAACTGTGGCAATGAATTCTACAGATTCACAAGCCTCTGGCTAAATAAATTCTTCATCATGTACACCACTTTAGATGGTAATAAAATATGACTGAATTTTTTATTCAGTTTGAATAAAGAAGAGTGGCTACAAAACTTGTATTTTGAACTGAAAAGTAATTATGAGGGTGTGAAAGCACAGCTAGCTAACATGGACAAACAATATAGATTATGAGATTGTCAATTAGATGCAGTGGCAATGTATCAAGGTTTCAAGATTTCAGGGTCAGTTTATTGTCACATGTACCAATTAAGGTACAGTGAAATTTGAGTTACCATACAGCCATACGAAGTGAAAAGCAACAAGGCACACACCCACATAAAAGTTAACATAAACATCCACCACAGTGGATTCCACATTCCTCACTGTGATGGAAGACAATAAAGTTCAATATTCTTCCTCTTCGTTCTCCCGTGGTCGGAATGCAGAATATACTGAATAGTTACAGTCCAACAAGAAATAAAATAATTCAAGTGGAGGTCTCACTATCCTTTGCTTACCAAAAATGTTAAAGGTAGTAACAAATTTTAAAATGAACATGTAATTTTGTAAAGCCAGGTAGTGAGCAGAATTGTCAAAACAGTAATGACTGCTGATAGATTAAAAGGCAGAAAGGTTAGAGTACGTTAAAGTTACTGCAAAAAATGGATTGTGGTATTGTCTACAGATAATTTTTTTAAAGTCAACAAAAGACAGTTGGTTTTATGGAAAGTGAATGAAGTGAGTGACCAATTTGAGTGAAGTAAGTGAATCATGTTTGACCAATTTATTGGAGTTCTTTGAAGTACTGTTCATGAACGGGAGGAAAAAATCAGTGTGAGATATACAGAGATGAGATATACTACACTCAGATGTCCAGAAGGTACATGATACGGTGTAGCATCAAAGATCATCACAGGAAAATAAAAAAATCATGGTGTAGGAGACAAAATATTGGTAAACTCAGGAGATGAGCAAGAAACAAAGAGAAAACATGGATGTGCCTTTTTTTCTGATTGGCAAGTTGTAATGAGTGTTGTACCTCATGGATGTTGCTTGGTCCTTAGTTTGTCACAGGATGGAAGAACTGCAAGTATTGTTGCTAAATCTCCTTATAAGACAAAGATAGGACGTAATGCAAGCTGCAAAGGAACATAACAGAATATATAGATTAATTTAATGAGTGGAAAAAATATCGAGCCGGATGGAATGTAACACAGAAAATGAGAAATTCCCTATTTTTGGCAGGGAAAATAAAAATGAAATATTTTATCTGAAGAACAAGAGGTGGCCTCATACATATTTTGCCAAGGGATAGTATACATGTGCAGTTAATGATTACAAAAGCTATTAGAATGGGGTTGGAACATTACTGCAGGTAGTCGAGAATTTGTAGGCTGTGATCAGATCGGTCATGATCCATTTAAATGTCAGAGCAGAAGTGAGGGATTGAATGGCCTATACTGTCCCTAGCCTTTATGTTCATATATAAATCAATAATGAATAAGTGGAAGGGTGAGGTTGAGAGTATGCTGCTTAACATAGTATAGCAAACAACAATAAAAAAAGGATAGGTTTTGGTGGTTGGGTTTTCCAGGGATGGTAGTTGAGTGGTAGGAGTGGTATTCAAAATGTGAGCTCAGAGAGAGGTAGTTTGGTATTGGAAATGAATGGGCTTGATACTTGGGCCAAGTAACTGGGCATAATACTATTGTTCGGTGTTGAGAGAACAGTTGGGAATAGCAGAGAAGAGGGGTTTGATGGGTGAGTGTAATGTATGACTAGGTATTGATAATTGCTGGGACGGAAAGGGTGCAGGGCACAGATTAGGTGAGAGTCACATAGAAACATAGAAATTAGGTGCAGGAGTAGGCCATTCGGCCCTTCGAGCCTGCACCGCCATTCAATATGATCATGGCTGATCATCCAACTCAGTATCCCGTACCTGCCTTCTCTCCATACCCTCTGATCCCCTTAGCCACAAGGGCCACATCTAACTCCCTCTTAAATATAGCCAATGAACTGGCCTCGACTACCCTCTGTGGCAGGGAGTTCCAGAGATTCACCACTCTCTGTGTGAAAAAAGTTCTTCTCATCTCGGTTTTAAAGGATTTCCCCCTTATCCTTAAGCTGTGACCCCTTGTCCTGGACTTCCCCAACATCGGGAACAATCTTCCTGCATCTAGCCTGTCCAACCCCTTAAGAATTTTGTAAGTTTCTATAAGATCCCCTCTCAATCTCCTAAATTCTAGAGAGTATAAACCAAGTCTATCCAGTCTTTCTTCATAAGACAGTCCTGACATCCCAGGAATCAGTCTGGTGAACATTCTCTGCACTCCCTCTATGGCAATAATGTCCTTCCTCAGATTTGGAGACCAAAACTGTACGCAATACTCCAGGTGTGGTCTCACCAAGACCCTGTACAACTGCAGTAGAACCTCCCTGCTCCTATACTCAAATCCTTTTGCTATGAAAGCTAACATACCATTCGCTTTCTTCACTGCCTGCTGCACCTGCATGCCCACTTTCAATGACTGGTGTACCATGACACCCAGGTCTCGCTGCATCTCCCCTTTTCCTAGTCGGCCACCATTTAGATAATAGTCTGCTTTCCTGTTTTTGCCACCAAAATGGATAACCTCACATTTATCCACATTATACTGCATCTGCCAAACATTTGCCCGCTCACCCAGCCTATCCAAGTCACCTTGCAGTCTCCTAGCATCCTCCTCACAGCTAACACTGCCCCCCAGCTTAGTGTCATCCGCAAACTTGGAGATATTGCCTTCAATTCCCTCATCCAGATCATTAATATATATTGTAAATAGCTGGGGTCCCAGCACTGAGCCCTGCGGTACCCCACTAATCACTGCCTGCCATTGTGAAAAGGACCCGTTTACTCCTACTCTTTGCTTCCTGTTTGCCAGCCAGTTCTCTATCCACATCAATACTGAACCCCCAATGCCGTGTGCTTTAAGTTTGTAAACTAATCTCTTATGTGGGATCTTGTCGAAAGCCTTCTGGAAGTCCAGATACACCACATCCACTGGTTCTCCCCTATCCACGCTACTAGTTACATCCTCGAAAAATTCTATAAGATTCGTCAGACATGATTTACCTTTTGTAAATCCATGCTGACTTTGTCCAATGATTTCACCACTTTCCAAATGTGCTGCTATCCCATCTTTAATAACTGACTCTAGCAGTTTCCCCACTACCGATGTTAGACTAACTGGTCTGTAATTCCCCGTTTTTTCTCTCCCTCCCTTCTTAAAAAGTGGGGTTACGTTTGCTACCCGCCAATCCTCAGGAACTACTCCTGAATCTAAAGCGTTTTGAAAGATTATTACTAATGCATCCACTATTTCTGGGATGCAGCCTATCTGGCCCTTGGGATTTATCGGCCTTTAATCCATTTAATTTACCCAACACTACTTCCCGGCTAACCTGGATTTCACTCAATTCCTCCAACTCCTTTGACCCGTGGTCCCCTGCTATTTCCGGCAGATTATTTATGTCTTCCTTAGTGAAGACGGAACCAAAGTAGTTATTCAATTGGTCCGCCATATCCTTGTTCCCCATGATCAACTCACCTGTTTCTGACTGCAAGGGACCTACATTTGTTTTAACTAATCTCTTTCATTTCACATATCTATAAAAACTTTTGCAGTCAGTTTTTATGTTCCCTGCCAGTTTTCTTTCATAATCTATTTTTCCTTTCCTAATTAAGCCCTTTGTCCTCCTCTGCTGGTCTCTGAATTTCTCCCAGTCCTCCGGTATGCTGCTTTTTCTGGCTAATTTGTACACATCATCCTTCGCTTTGATACTGTCCCTGATTTCCCTTGTTATCCACGGATGCACTACCTTCCCTGATTTATTCTTTTGCCAAACTGGGATGAACAATTTTTGTAGTTCATCCATGCAGTCTTTAAATGTCTTCCATTGCATATCCACCGTCAACCCTTTTAGAATTAATTGCCAGTCAATCTTGGCCAATTCACGTCTCATACCCTCAAAGTTACCTTTCTTTAAGTTCAGAACCATTGTTTCTGAATTAACAATGTCACTCTCCATCCTAATGGTCACATGCTCATGGAGGAGAGATTGGGTTATTCCGAGATGTGTGAGGCCTGAAGAATAATTGAATAAAACCTACCTTAAAAAGTTGACCCAAACTAATTCAATTTTGTAATACTGCTGGGGGTCTTCATGCTGGCCTCTTTAAGTCAAGCGGGAGGATCGTTCACGGCCTCAGTCAAAATGTGCCTCTGTTCGAACACAAACTATTCAGGAAAGCTTCAGAAATGGTGTCCAGGGTTGCATTCAGGCTCTTTTATGCAATAGCACATCTGATGTGTAGATTTTAGCGGTCTGAAAAACGACTACTGGAGTTTTCAACAAAACTTTATTCGAAAGCTCAAGTTGCAGCATACAGGTTCATCAGATACGTCTGCCCACATCGGTGGTCAGCGCTGAACTAACGCACACAAAGGAAAATCCGCGCAAAAACAACAACCCCTCCCGAGTCACGTGACCGCGGCTTCCGAACGCCGGGTTCGATATCTGCATGCGCTAGCAGGCGCCGCTACAAGATCTTGAATTAAAAAATCTAACATAAAGCTTTTGTGCAACTTAATTGAAAATTGGAGATGTCATCTGTGTTTCATTTCTCTTTGAAATCATGATACAAAAACATGACTCAGTGCAGTCCATTTTTTTTGTTCTACAATTCTGGCCTTTGTAATTCCTTCAAGCATCTGGATTCTACTGCCCGATATTCTCTGTGTACATTTCCAGGCATTTCCTCATAAGATTTTGATTATCAATTTAAATATTTTCAGTCCTTCAAACTTGGCTATTGTGTTTATTTCCCCATTGTAAAACTGAAATACTCCTACATATTTACAGTAGTTTCAATGCTTGACCTTGTTGACGTTGCTCGCTTCCGGATTTTTGTAGACCTTTGCGAAAGAAGTACTCTTGCAGAGTTTATTACCAAGCTGGAGATTTGCTTGACTCACCCATTATTTTTCCACCAGAGGAATGATCAGCTATATGTGGTTACTTATCAGTTGTAGACAAAAATGTTAATTATTCCATGGCCACTGGAACATTACGCAGCACCAATTAGTGAATTTATATAGTTATTTTTTTCTTTTGCTAATGAATTCTGGAAAATCATCTTTTAACTGTTAAAAAAAATGCAGCAGGAATTATCAGATATTCTGAGCACTTTGCAAAATACATGTAATTTTAATCAATTTTATTCAGTTAGAGAGGTATGTTCATTACCATGAATGACAAATTACAGTGTGGTTGCAAAGCTTCTTATCTACAAAATATCGAACCATATAAAGCAAAATTCTCATAATGAAAATGATTAATGAGAATGAACATAACATATGATATAATTGTAAACCATTATGAGGGCAAATTTCTATTGTGCACCAGGCAGAGAAAAATCCTCCACGAGACCATTTAGCACTCTTCAAATGCAAATTACTTGGTAATGATGGGGTGATGTCATATTAAAATGACCATTATTACCTCCCACAACAATGTGTGATTTATGACTGAAACAATAATGTTGGCACCGTCGAAATGACATATTTACAGCACAGGTAGACAAAAGTGCTGGAGAAACTCAGCGGGTGCAGCAGCATCTATATAGAGCGAAGGAAATAGGCAACGTTTCGGGCTCTAGATGTCAGCTGATCGGTGAGACCAAGCGTAGGCTTGGCGATCGTTTTGTCGAACACCTCCGCTCAGTCTGCATTAACCAACCTGTCCTCCCGGTGGCTCAGCACTTCAACCCCCCCTCCCATTCCGAATCCGTCCTCTCTGTTCTGGGCCTCCTCCATGGCCAGAGTGAGCACCACCAGAAATTGGAAGAACAGCACCTCATATTCCGCTTGGGCAGTCTGCACCCTAGTGGCATAAACATTGAATTTTCCCATTTCCGGTAGCCCTTGCAGTCTCCTCCCCATCTCAGCTCTCCCTCAGCCCTCATGTTCCTCCTCTTCCTTTTTCCTTTCTTCTCCCCGACCCCCCCCCCCCCTCCACCCCCACCCTCCATCAGTCTGAAGAAGGGCTTCGGCCCAAAACGTTGCCTATTTCCTTCGCTCCACAGCACTTTTGTCTACCTTCGATTTTCCAGCATCTGCAGTTCCTTCTTAAATATTTATAGCACAGGATTGCTATTGCCCCAGAGTAATCCAAAATGTTTGGAGGTATCAATTTGTACATGATCTTATATGCATTACCACTATTTTTTTTAATGAATAAATCTTAATATATTGCGTATTTACCTTACATTAATGATGAAAAATGTAATTCTGGTAACCACTCAAATCTTTTCAGTTTTCTTTGAAAGACACAATGCATTTACCTCAACAGCCCATCTCTGTCAGAATGCTCCATGCTCTTCCAATAATCCACATGCAAAAAAATGCTTAACATGTTTTCCCCTTCCCTTCAAAGCAATGGAAGTAGCCTTTCTTTATTTATCCTTAGATTCTTGATTATTAGATTCTTGATTCGTAAGGGTGTCAAGGGTCATGGGGAGATTGCAAGAAAATGGGGTTGAGAGGGAAAGATAGATCAGCCAAGATTGAATGGCAGAGTGGACTTGATGGGCCAAATGGCCCAATTCTGCTCCTAGATCTTATGAACTTATGAAAACATCATGCAAGAAATGAATGTATGTTGAGTCATCAATATGGTAAAAAGATCCAAACCCATTTCATAAAAGTAGAATGAAATTAGTAAGGCATTAAAAATTTGGACAAAGAAACAGGAGTTAGGGAAGAATCTGAAGGTAAAGCACAGCAAGTCTCATCGGGGAAACTCCAGAGAGAACAAACCCAGGATGGCTAAACATAGTGTCATTATGGTGATGCTATATAAAGAGGGATTGCTTTAGTAACTAGTGTTGAAAGAGTGTAGAGCCACAATAACAATTATTGGTTGGAAGAGTTTATAGAAATATGTTAATTGTGGTTTATGAGATGATAATCGGCCAAGTTAAATTTTATTCACGCCCTCTGAAATAATGCTATGTTCTCTGTGAATTTTTAGCAATATCCACCAAGTTATATAATAAAGGTACAGTTTAAAGGTCAAGAGGGAGCAGCTGTTGTGAGTCAGATACCTGCTGATTTCTCCCAGCAGTTTCTATTGTATTGTACTTGTATCTGATCCAGGGTAAGGCGGGAGAATGACAGCCAGAGCAGTGTACTGTTCTGGATGTCAGATGTGGGAGGTCATGGAGTCGGATGGCTCTCCAGACGTCCACATCTGCACCAGGTGCATCGAGATGGGGCTCCTAAGGGACCGTATTAGGATCCTGGAGCAGCAGCTCGATGACCTCTGTCTGGTCAGGGAGAGTGAGGAGGTCATAGAGAGGAGTTATAGGGAGGTGGTCACTCCAAAACCACGGGAGAGAGACATGTGGGTCACAGTTAGGAAGGGCAAGGGGCAGAGGCAGGGACGAGTGAGTACTCCAATGTCGGTACACCTTGCAAATAAGTATTTCTGTTTGAGTACGGATGGGGGTGACAGCCTACCCGGGGGTAGCAACAGCGGACGGGCCTCCAGCACAGAGACCGGCCCTGTTGCTCCGAAAGGTAGGGACAAAAAGAAGAGGGCAATAGTAATTGGGGACTCTATTGTTAGGGGGTCGGATAGGCGATTCTGTGAACGCAGTCGGGAGACGAGGATGGTGGTCTGCCTCCCTGGTGCCAAGGTCTCGGACGTGTCTCAATGCGTCCAAGATATCCTGAAATCAGAGGGAGAGGAGCCTGAGGTCGTGGTACATATAGGTACCAATGACATAGGTAAAAAAAGGGAAGAGGTCCTGAAGGGAGGATTTAGGGAGTTGGGAGGAGAGTTAAGGAAAAGGACCAAAAAGGTAACAATCTTAGGATTACTGCCTGTGCCACGCGACAGTGAGAGTAGGAATGGAGCAAGGTGGAGGATAAATGCGTGGCTGAAAGACTGGTGCAGAGGGCAGGGATTCAAGTTTCTGGATCATTGGGACTTCTTTTGGGGAAGGTGGGACCTGTACAGAAAGGATGGGTTGCACTTGAACCCGAGGGGGACCAATATCCTGGCGGGGAAATTTGCAAAGGCTACTGGGGAGACTTTAAACTAGAATGGTTGGGGCGAGGGACTCAAATAGAGAAAGCTAATAGACAGAATGGGAGGCAGGAAGCAGAAAAGGGAAGGACTCGGACACAAGAGGAGAAAGAAGAAAAAGGAAATAAACAGAGAATAAGAGGCGGGGGGTTTCTTAAATGTGCATATTTTAATGCTAGGAGCATTGTAAGAAAGGTGGATGAGCTTAGAGTCTGGATAGACACCTGGAAGTATGATGTTGTGGCGATCAGTGAAACATGGTTGCAGGAGGGCTATGATTGGAAACTAAATATTCCAGGATTTCGTTGCTTCAGGTGTGATAGAATTGGAGGGGCAAGAGGTGGAGGTGTTGCATTGCTTGTCAGGGAAGATATTACAGCAGTGCTTTGGCAGGATAGATTGGAGGGCTCATCTAGGGAGGCTATTTGGGTGGAACTGAGAAGTGGGAAAGGTGTAGCAACACTTATAGGGGTGTATTATAGGGGATGGGGATCGAGAATTGGAAGAGCAAATATGTAAGGAGATAGCAGATATTAGTAGTAAGCACAAGGTAGTGATTGTGGGAGATTTCAACTTTCCACACATAGGCTGGGAAACACATTCTGTAAATGGGCTGGATGGTTTGGAGTTTGTAAAATGTGTGCAGGATAGTTTTTTGCAGCAATACATAGAGGTACCTACTAGAGGAGGGGCAGTGCTGGACCTCCTGTTAGGAAATGAGACGGGACAGATGGCGGAGGTATGCGTTGGGGAGCACTTCAGGTCCAGTGATCAAAATACCATTAGTTTCAATATAATTATGGAGAGGGTCAGAACTGGACCTAGGGTTGAGATTTTTGATTGGAGAAAGGGCAACTTTGATGACATGCGAAATGATTTAAAAGGAGTGAACTGGGACATTTTGTTTTATGGGAAGGATGTAGAAGAGAAATGGAGGACATTTAAAGGGGAAATTTTAAGAGTACAGAATCTTTATGTTCCTGTTCGGTTGAAAGGAAACAGTAAAAATTGGAAAGAGCCCTGGTTTTCAAGGGAAATTGGACATCTTGTTCGGAAAAAGAGGGAGATCTACAATAATTATAGGCAGCATGAAGTAAATGAGGTGCTTGAGGAGTATAAGGAATGTAAAAAGAATCTTAAGAAATAAATTAGAAAAGCTAAAAGAAGATATGACGTTGCTTTGGTAAGGTGAAAGTAAATCAAGTTCAAGTTCAAGTTCAAGTTAGTTTATTGTCATGTGTCCCTGTGTAGGACAATGAAATTCTTGCTTTGCTTAAGCACACAGAAAATAGTAGGCATTTACTACAAAACAGATAAATGTGTCCATATACCATGATATAAATATATACACACATGAATAAATAAACTGATAGTGCAAATAACAGAAAGTGGTTGGTAATAATCAGAGTTTTGTCCGAGCCAGGTTTAATAGTCTGATGGCTGAGGGGAAGTAACTATTCCTGAACCTGGTTGTTGCAGTCTTCAGGCTCCTGTACCTTCTACCTGAAGGTAGCAGGGAGATGAGTGTGTGGCCAGGATGGTGTGGGTCTTTGATGATACTGCCAGCCTTTTTGAGGCAGCGACTGCGATAAATCCCCTCGATGGAAGGAAGGTCAGAGCCGATGATGGACTGGGCAGTGTTTACAACTTTTTGTAGTCTTTTCCTTTCCAGGGCGCTCAAATTGCCGAACCAAGCCACGATGCAACCGGTCAGCATGCTCTCGACTGTGCACCTGTAGAAGTTAGAGAGAGTCTTCCTTGACAATCCGACTCTCCGTAATCTTCTCAGGAAGTAGAGGCGCTGATGTGCTTTTTTGATGATTGCATTAGTGTTCTCGGACCAGGAAAGATCTTCAGAGATGTGCACGCCCAGGAATTTGAAGCTCTTGACCCTTTCAACCATCGACCCGTTGATATAAATGGGGCTGTGGGTCCCCCTCCTACTCCTTCCAAAGTCCACAATCAGTTCCTTGGTTTTGCTGGTGTTGAGGGCCAGGTTATTGCGCTGGCACCATATGGACAGTTGCTCGATCTCTCTTCTGTACTCTGACTCATCCCCATCAGTGATACGCCCCACAATAGTGGTGTCGTCGGCGAACTTGATGATGGAGTTCGCACTGTGGTTCGCTACGCAGTCATGGGTATAGAGTGAGTACAGCAGGGGGCTGAGCACGCAGCCTTGAGGTGCTCCCGTGCTGATTGTTATTGAGGCTGACACATTTCCACCAATACGAACAGACTGTGGTCTGTGGACGAGGAAGTCAAGGATCCAGTTGCAGAGGGATGCGCAGAGACCCAGTTCTGCGAGTTTGGTAACCAGTTTGGAGGGGATGATTGTGTTAAATGCCGAGCTGTAATCAATGAATAACAGCCTGACATATGAGTTTTTGTTGTCCAAGTGGTCCAGTGCGGAGTGGAGGGCCAGCGAGATCGCATCCACCGTTGATCTGTTGTGGCGGTACGCGAACTGCAGTGGGTCCAGGTTTTTGTCGATGTAGGAGTTGATTTGCTCCATGATCAACCTCTCAAAGCACTTCATCACCACCAGCGTTAGTGCTACTGGTCGATAGTCATTGAGGCACGTCACCTTACTCTTCTTGGGCACCGGTATAATTGATGCCCTTTTAAAGCAGGTGGGGACCTCAGACCTCAGAAGTGAGAGGTTGAAAATGTCCGTAAAAACTCCCGCCAGTTGGTCCGCACAGGTTTTTAGAACACGGCCGGGTATACCATCAGGTCCAGGTGCTTTTCGGGGGTTCACCCCTCTGAAGGATTTCCTGACATCGGCCTCTGTAACTGAGACTGAAATGCCATCACAGCGAATGGGGGATCGGGAAGGCACATCGGTATTCTCCCTGTCAAAGCGTGCGTAAAACGCATTGAGCTCGTCAGGGAGTGATGTTACACCGGCATTCGAGCTGCCTCCTGGTTTTGCCTTGTAGGAGGTGATTGCATTCAGACCCTGCCACAGCTGCCGAACATCTGTCTCGTCCTCCAGTTTGGAGCAGAAGTCCCTTTTGGCCTTTTTGATGGCCTTACCAAGGTCGTATCTGGTCTTCATGTAGGCCACTGTATCGTTGGAAGTGAATGCCCTGTGCCTGGACTTCAGGAGAGTGCGGATCTCAAAGTTCATCCAAGGTTTCTGATTGGGAAACACTCGGAAGGTTTTTGTAGGGATGCAGTCCTCCACACATTTCTTTATGAAGTCTGTAACGACTGTGGCGTATTCGTTCAAGTCCGTTGCCGAGTCCTTGAACATTGCCCAGTCTACAGACTCCAAACAGTCCTGGAGTTGTTCTTCTGCCCCCCCCGACCAGCTCTGTGCTGTCCTCACTTCTGGGGGTGCGCTCTTTAATTTAATTTTAATTTAAATCCAAAGGGTTTCTACAGCTATATTAATAGCAAAAGGATAACGAGGGATATAATTGGTCCATTGGAGAGACAGAGTGGACAGCTATCTGCAGAGCCAAAAGAGATGGGGGAGATATTGAACAATTTCTTTTCTTCGGTATTCACCAAGGAGAAGGATATTGAATTATGTGAGGTAAGGGAAACTAGTAGAGTAGCTATGGATACTATGAGTTTCAAAGTAAAAGAAGTACTGACACTTTTGAAAAATATAAAAGTGGATAAGTCTCCAGGTCCTGACAGGATATTCCCTAGGACATTGAGGGAAGTTAGTGTAGAAATAGCCGGGGCTATGACAGAAATATTTCAAATGTCATTAGAAACGGGAATAGTCCCCGAGGATTGGCGTACTGTGCATGTTGTTCCATTGTTTAAAAAGGGTTCTAAGAGTAAACCTAGCAATTATAGACCTGTTAGTTTGACTTCAGTGGTGGGCAAATTAATGGAAAAGATACTTGGAGATAATATATATAAGCATCTGGATAAACAGGGTCTGATTAGGAACAGTCAACATGGATTTGTGCCTGGAAGGTCATGTTTGACTAATCTTCTTGAATTTTTTGAAGAGGTTACTAGGGAAATTGACGAGGGTAAAGCAGTGGATGTTGTCTATATGGACTTTAGTAAGGCCTTTGACAAGGTTCCTCATGGAAGGTTGGTTAAGAAGGTTCAACTGTTGGGTATAAATGCAGGAGTAGCAAGATGGATTCAACAGTGCCTGAATGGGAGACGCCAGAGGGTAATGGTGGATGGCTGTTTGTCGGGTTGGAGGCAGGTGACTAGCGGGGTGCCTCAGGGATCTGTGTTGGGTCCTTTGTTGTTTTTCATGTACATCAATGATCTGGATGAAGGTGTGGTAAATTGGATTAGTAAGTATGCAGATGATACCAAGATAGGGGGTGTTGTGGATAATGAAGAGGATTTCCAAAGTCTACAGAGTGATTTAGGCCATTTGGAAGAATGGGCTGAAAGATGGCAGATGGAGTTTAATGCTGATAAATGTGAGGTGCTACACCTTGGCAGGACAAATCAAAATAGGACGTACATGGTAAATGGTAGGGAATTGAAGAATACAGTTGAACAGAGGGATCTGGGAATAACCGTGCATAGTTCCTTGAAGGTGGAATCTCATATAGATAGGGTGGTAAAGAAAGCTTTTGGTATGCTAGCCTTTATAAATCAGAGCATTGAGTATAGAAGCTGGGATGTAATGTTAAAATTGTACAAGGCATTGGTGAGACCAAATCTGGAGTATGGTGTACAATTTTGGTCGCCCAATTATAGGAAGGATGTCAACAAAATAGAGAGAGTACAGAGGAGATTTACTAGAATGTTGCCTGGGTTTCAACAACTAAGTTACAGAGAAAGGTTGAATAAGTTAGGTCTTTATTCTCTTGAGTGCAGAAGGTTAAGGGGGGACTTGATAGAGGTCTTTAAAATGATGAGAGGGATAGACAGAGTTGATGTGGACAAGCTTTTCCCTTTGAGAATAGGGAAGATTCAAACAAGAGGACATGACTTCAGAATTAAGGGACAGAAGTTTAGGGGTAACATGAGGAGGAACTTCTTTACTCAGAGAGTGGTAGCGGTGTGGAATGAGCTTCCAGTGGAAGTGGTGGAGGCAGGTTCGATGGTATCATTTAAAAATAAATTGGATAGGCATATGGATGAGAAGGGAATGGAGGGTTATGGTATGAGTGCAGGAAGGTGGGACTAAGGGAAAATAATTGTTCGGCACGGACTTGTAGGGCCGAGATGGCCTGTTTCCGTGCTGTAATTGTTATATGGTTATATGGTTATAAGTAGCCAAATATGTAAGACCAAAGGAGCACAAAATAAGGCTTTATTCAAGAACTCTTCTCAGATTATCTCTGAGACTTTCTATAAATGTTCTGCAGTTGGAGAACAGTTAGAAAATGAAAGTAGTAACAACCGTAAAACAAAAAATCCCAAAAATCCCAACCATTATTCCATATGCTGAAAAGCTATGCAAGATGTTTTATTTATTATCAGGCTTTCAAGCTCTATGATTATTCTCAATTAATCTCTGAGCAGGTCCATGTTCTCATTTCATTTCACTTTTTTAAAATAAATGTAGCATGTCCTTATGTACATTTCTTGCAAGGTTTTATCTTGCACTTTTAAAGTTTGTTACGTTTTCTTCAGTTCTCTTGAATTTATCCAATGTATGTGGTCCTAACTTTAACACATTCAGTTTAGATTGGACTTTGTTTTAATCTGTTTACCTATTGAGCTAGGAACTGCAGATGCTGGTTTACACCGAAGATAGACTCAAAATGCTGGAGTAATTAATGGAGGGATGCCCATTCCTTCTCTCTGGAGCTCCTGGGTGTCCTGCTGAGTTACTCCAGCATTTTGCGTCTATCTACCTATTGAGCTACTTGTTCAATGTGTTGTCACATATTTGCTTAGCACTTTCACATTCAACCCATTTAAAAATTATTCCCCACTACTGATTTGTTTGCCAACTTTCCACCCCTGTTGTTAAATTGTCCTTGTTTGCAGTACATGAACTTTATCTTAAATGCTTCAGAATCCCAATCCACGCATAATGTACTCACATTGAGCTTACTTTATCTCTCTTGTTTTTTTCTGCAGCTATTTTTTATCTCTTCGCAAAGTTAAGAATAGTTTTCTTTCCATATCAAACCCTTTGTATAAATACTCTAATGATAGTATAGTGGTATTAGCTAGCATTTTATTTTTAATGGATTTGTGTCTTTAGTTAACAAATAAAAGTCGGAATTTAATATAGACATAAAGGACCATCCATTAATATTGCCAACCTTAATTTATAGACATGTCTCTTTGGCTCCAATGTTGGAAAAACAGACTGCAATTCACAGAAATGTTTCCAATTCCTGCACTAATGGTTATCCCTTTCTTTGATTAATATTTGCAGTTTGGTGATTATATTGAGGACATTGAATGATAGCTTGTTACCATCATTAAATCACTTGAAAGCTAGACTGCTGAAATGTATTTCAGTTTGAACCCAGAAAGTAGGAAAAGATAATAAGGTCATAGATAATAAAGTCAGAGTCATAGACTACAGAAACAGACTCCTTTCCGTTCCAACCATCACACACATATCTCTACTTATCCCATTTATCAGCACTTGGCCCATAGCCTTCTATGTCTTGTGATTCAAATAGACCACTAGTTATTGAAACGTTATGGGGTCAAGAAAAGAGCGTTCACGTTGCAGCCCTGTTTCCACCAATCTTTCCATCACCACGCACAAGAGGCACAAGACAGATATGAGGACATTGAGGACATTGTATGCAGATGCCAAGAAGTGTGTTCAGCTCTGGCTGAACAACTTCTAATCTTGAGTGTGGACTCGATAATAAGAACAATTGAAATGTTATGAGAATATCCAGTTCCACCATTCACTCAGGCAATGCGTTCCAGATTTTGACTAGCTGTGGGTAAAAAAATAATAATCCTCAGATCATCTCTGAACCACCAGAGCCAAATTTCAAATTTCAAATGCTCTCTCTTTTCAGATGCCTTAACTAGGAGAAAATTCTCTTATAGTCTATGTCTCTCATAATTTTGTGTACATCAATCAGGTACCTCCCCACCCTCAACTTCCTACACGTTAAAAAAACAATCAATTTTCTCCTCATTACTGGACCATCCCATGCAATATTCTGATGTATCTCCTCTACAACCTCTTCTGTGCAAATGTTGGATTCAAATCTTAGTTAAACCTATGTTTTCAGGAATGATCTTATGACAAATTTAATAATCCTTACACAAACAGCATTGAATATTTTCTAATTTGCTCAAATATTTGCAAAATAAATGTTATTTGCACATTTTACATAAAATAAATTAAGATGATCATGTCAGATTAAAAGATCCTTGTCCTTTTGTTAGACATTGGGGACTGAATTGGAGAGTCACCAAAAAAAGTACAGGGATTTCAATCCAGAATTAATACATGTGTGTTCGGTTATTTGCACTGCTTAGTTACTTGCTCCTCAGAGCGATGGTGAGCTGTTGTTGAAGCAGCCTCTGCCAGCAAGGAATACCGTGAAGAATTGCACAACATGGGAGGATGCAAGTTTTCAGTGTTGCTCTGAAGGCTTTGGTGGAGACTGTGAAAAGATTTCCCATATCTGCAAGAAGCAGGGTCCTCTACGCACAAGTATGTGTCTGAAAACTGCTGTGAAGCTATCTCCTGAGAAGCTAAATGCAATGTTTCAACGCCTTCGCTGCCTGTCACACGAAAGCGCACACACACACATGCACACATACACACATACTCTTCTCTCTTGTAGGATAAAGAAGCACCTAACCTGCTGCAGCAGGCGATAAAGGTAGAACAGGCTTCCTTGCATGTCCTATCATCTAAGAGGAGATAGTGTTGTCCATTGTTGAAATAGCAGTGCTGAGTCCCCAACCTCACTTTCTCATTTCACATTCCTGAGAACTACAATATGGACAGACAGAGGGAAATAGATAAGATGAAGACAAGCAGTCACTGAATTTCATTGCCTCAAACTCAGATACTGACTTTACATGTAATTTATAGGATAGCTTAAAGGTGGGATCAGCTCAGTGTTGAGTGTCTGGAGTTCATGCAGAACCTTCAGTAATTTATTTTGCTCGCAGGAACAGGAGCTTTGATAGTTGTTTTGCTTGGCCTCCAGCACAGTATAAAGTGGAGGAGGAAAGGGCACAAGGAGAAGTTTATGCTTCCAAGAGCAAACAAAGAAGAGGAAGATCTCATGTCTCAAGGCCTCAGCAGGTTAGAGAACAGGAATTGTGTCTGCCTTTCTGAGGAGCAATGCATTTACAGATTCAGATTCTGCAGGGAACAAATGACTGAGACCCACTGCTTGATGCATGCAGAGTAATATCAGCAGAAACATGCTGAATATGCAGGGCAGCATGGTGGTGCAGCAGTAGAGTTGCTGCACTTGCAGCACCTGAGACTCGGGTTCGATCCCGACTACTGATGCTGTCTGTGCGGAGATTGTACGTTCTCCCCGTGACCTGCGTGGGTTTTCGCCGAAATCTTCGGTTTCCTCCCACACTCCAAAGACATACAGTTTGTAGGTGAATTGGCTTGGTATAAGTGTAAATTGTCCTTAGTGTGTGTAGGATAGTGTTAATGTGCAGGGATCGCTGGTTGGTGTGGGCTCGTTGGGCCGCACTGTATCTCTAAACTAAACTAAACTAAATTAAACGAAAATAATCTAAACTAAACTAAACCATTCTCCCTAGACCAACTGTGGAATTACTTTAGATCCAAAAGACAAACAATTCTGGGTATTTTGAAGCGTGACAATTTCTGGCTTCAAACATTTCCATCATCTTTAAGGTACACGTAGGGATGTGATGAAATGTGTTCCCATTTCCCAGATGAGCATATGCATATTAATACTGAAGAAACTGGACACCATCTAGTACAGCTTAAAAGTGGGATCAGACTGGGGTGAGACACCAAGCAAGAGTGATCAGCAGGCATAAGGATAGCACACACTTTGTTTAATGGAGTAGGTTACTGATGACAGCTGAAGGAAAAATAATGTATAATGCTTTGAATGTATTGTAAAAACCTTGACTTCAGAATCAACGAACAAAGGACAGTCTGGCATTAGGTTGGCTTTTCAATTTGCTCAGAACTTGCAACCCAATTTATCCAGCATGGAAATATTGGACAACACCATCAGCACACTTGTGACCAACTTTATAATTTCCATCAGAGCAAAAACAGCTTCCACTCAACGTCCCTGTCCTGCTGGCAATCTCTTACCCCTGCTAGGCAAAATCAGCATGTTGCCATGCAAGCCCAGATGGCTGTCAGTATGCCTGTTTAAACTGGTATTCAAACGAGCTTGCAGTGTTTCACAGCTGTCTAAAAGACCAGCATCCAACAGATTTTTGAGGCATCACTCTGGGGAACCAACAGCGACTTTGTAGCGCAGAAAACTGCCAAGCTTTTTGCACTTTAATTATGTCACTTCTACCACTGCACATGTATTCCTTGTTGCCTAACAGCTTACCAACACAAGCTACTATCACCCACGCCAAGATGAAACTAAGCAGAGTGTTGAAACATGAAGACATCACGGTTACTGCTAAAATACCAACTATTGAAATGTAAGATTCACAAGGGTCATATTTTGTCCCGGTGTTGAGAAGACATAATCCCTTTCAGTTGAAGTTGAAGATAACATACATACTGTATAGTCAATGGAACCCTTTATCAAGCTAATTTCTTGCAGGGCAGATTGACTGTCAGGACCTTTTGCCCAGGGTGGAAATGTCCAACACTAGAGGGCATAGCTATAAGGTGAGAGGGGAGAAGTTCAATGGAGATGTACGGGGCAAACTGTTCACTCATAGAATGATGGGTGCCTGGAACGCACTGCCAGGGGTAGCGGTGGAGGCAGATAGGCACGTGGAAGTGTAAGGAATAGAGAGATATAGATCATGAACAGGCTGATGAGATCAGTTTAACTTGGCATCATGAATTGAGATGTAAAATCTCAATGGAGATGTCTTTTGAAAATCTCCAACGTCACTTTTTGTTTCTTTCTATGGGACAGGTAAGGAAATATTCCCTGAACATGTTGAACAGATATGGTTTTCCTCTGAAGATCCCTATTACCCTAGTTTATTACTAATTTCAATACTTTATTCTACTCTTTCAGTTATGCTGTACTTATACTCATACTTACTTTATACTTATAGTCATACTTACTTTATTAGCCAAGTATGTTTTGCAACCTACAAGGAATTTGATTTGCCATAGTCATACTAATAAAATGCATCAAAACACACAAAATACATTTTAACAGAAACATCCACCACAGTGACTCCTCCACGTTCCTCACTGTGATGGAAGGCGAAAAAAAGTTCAATCTCTTCCCTTCTTTGTCCTCCAGCAGTCGGGGGCCTTTAACCTTCCGTTGACAGGACGATCTTACTCCCGTAGCCGGCAGCGGGCCTCCTCATCGGGGCGATCAAGTTCCGGCATCGGGGGGAGAATCTCAGCTCCCCCGTACCAGGCCAGTCAACGTCGTGCAGCTTCCAGAGTTTCCCGACTCGGTCTCTCCTGAGACTGCGAGCCCTAGATGTTAAAGTCCGCAGGCCGCTCAAAATCAGTTCTGAGCAAGGCCTCCAGCTCCACGAAGTTAGGCCGCAGAGCGACCGGAGATACGACCCGGAAAACAATCGCATCTCCGGCAAGGTAAGAGATTGAAAAAAAATGTCCCCGACACCCCTAGTGTGTGTAGCATAGTGTTATTGTAAGTAGATCGCTGGTCTGAGCAGACCCGGTGTGCCAAAGGGCCTGTTTCTGTGCTGTATCTCTAACCTAAACTAAACTAAGGAAAGCTATTTGGTATCTCCCGCAGCACTCCCTGCAAATCTTTGCAATTTGAAAGAAATCTGGAGAGCATAAATGAATTATAGGCTTGTAGCAACAGTCCAAAGAAATAATCAATCAGTAATTAACCGAAAGTAATTGATGATCTTTTTTCAAAATCACTGGTGTTATGTTCTTTCGGCAGCCAAAAATATATTTGCATGTATGAGGCTAAGAAAAAGAATTAGTTGGACCATTGAGCTTAAAAAGTTTTGGCATCAGATCATCATTTCACACTCTATGCTCTGATACTTCGAGTCTATGTTTACTCCATGCACACAAATATCCTCATCAGTGCTGCATCTGGCACAATTTGCTCGGCGGATATTTTTTTCAAGTCCCAAAGGTACCTCTGGTATCCAAAAACAATTGTTAAAGATCTCAGTTTTTCTCGTGTGGGATTTTCTCATTTAGTGTTTCACAATTCCTTTGTAATTTCTGAAAATTTTGAATAGTTATTCAGCAATAGCTAATAGATATATTTAACTTTAATTTGTACATTCAGCAGCAAAGAAAATTTAGAAAGAAATAAAGAATAGGATGGCTGCTTCTAAATTTGTGGGTTAATTTCGCAACCGATTAGCATGTTTAGGAGAAGAATATATTAGAACAAGTTTCTTCCCCTCCCAACACCGCATTGTGAATTTTATTTTGTCAATGTTTTTGTTATTTGATTAGAAGAAATGTGCAAAGACTTCATAATAAACAATATTTTCAACAATGCAGCAATTCTTTGCATCTTATTTAAATACTTAGTGGATAGGGCATTTAAATTTAAAATCAGTATATTTGCTATGCATGGGACATGTCAACTTTAGTTTATGCTGTCAGTACGGTATTGTTTTGTCCCAATATAGTTTTCTATCTGTTCCATCTGCTGTCATTCCATTGTCCTACTTCCAGCTGATCGCTTTAAATCTGTATCATTTTCACCCAACCCCAGCTCACAGGATTTGTAAAATTCTAAAGCTAAACCAATTTAAGACCCAGAGCACGTTAATAACATGTCGTAGATTCAATGGGCTGAGGACTAACCTGTTGGTAACTGGTTAGAATTCAAGGTGGAGCACAAAGAGCCATTTGGCAGAGGATGATTTATTTTACCACTACTCAGTGTTGAGTGTCTGGAGTTCATACGCCTTCAGTTGTTTATTTTGCTTGCAGGAATAGGGGCTTAGGTAGTCATTTTGGCTGGCCACAGTACAGTATGATCAGAGGAGGGAAGGATACAATGAGAAGTCTACACTTCCAGGTGAAGAAGATGAAGAATTCTAACCTCAAGGCCACAGTCAATTCGAATGTTTAGGGAACAAGTTGTATATTTGGCTCCCTGAGGAGCAATGCATTCAGAGATTCAGATTCTGCAAGGAATGAGTTACTGAGATCAACTGCTTGATACATGCTGAGTTTCATCAGCAGATACATGCTTAACCATTCTCACTAGACCAACTATCTAATTATTCTAGGTCTAAAAGAAAAATATTTCTGTGAACTTTGAAGCACGTGACTCGATTCCTAACTTCAAATATTTCCATCATTTTTAAGACACGTAGGAATGTTATGAAATATTTCCCCATTTCCCAGATGAGTGCGAGGGTATAAATACTGAAGGACCTTGACATCGTCTGGGACAAAGTGTTCCCTTGACTGTCTCCCTGTTTGGCACTATAAATATCACCCCCATTGTTTTTCTAACATCCACTGTGGCAGTTTGCCATTGGTGTTCAACTGCACCTGGCAATGCCGAGACCTCTAGCTTCTCAAAGAAGAAGAGCAACAGTTGAAAAGGAAAACCAGCACCTGCAAAGACACAAAGTTCTGGAAAAGCTTTGGATCCAGTCTTTCAGACTTTAGACTTTAGACTTTAGAGACACTGGCCCTGGGCCCACCGAGTCCAAGCCAATCATCGATCACCCTGTACAATAACACTACAAACCTGTACATCTTTTGAGTGTGTGAGGAAACGTATAAACTCCATGAGGTAGCAACTCTATCGCTGTGCTTCTGTGCCGCCCAGACTCTATAAAATGATAGCTCTTAGTGGATTGACTCCATTGAGAACTTGAAGTAGAGTTTTGGTCTCAAAGTATTTCATGCATCCATATCTCCTGTGTAACATCAATCTTTGTTGAGTTAACACCCAAATTTTCTTTGGTCTCTGGTATGGTTGAAACTTACAGAATGTAATTGACATGTCCATGCTTTGCTCCATTGAAAATGAGCTATCGGTATGTGAGCTGGTGGATATAAGTGTCAAGCAAGCACTGGGGAATGTTCATTTTTGCTGTCATATTACTCAGTCACCAGAATCTCGGTAGGTGGATGACACTGGTCATCTGAGAGATGATTGGTTGAGCGTAAAGCTTGGTGAGGAAAGGATGGAAATATAAGAGATCACGTCACTATGTCAACTTATAAAAGATCTCAGGATCAGGGAAAATAGCATACAAGAGGATGGATACAAACACTTTGGTGTGTGTTGCAGTGGTCACTTGCTGATGGTAGTTACTTTTTCTTTGTAGTGAGTGATGTGTGCCAGTGAATATCTTGAAATGTGCCTGGATGATGTGCCTGACAATTTGAGTGGCTGGAATGAATAGCTGTGAAATGTGGACATGAGACTTGGAATGCTTTGCTGAAGGGAGAAAGGAATGTTGTACAGGGTTAGGTAGTGATGGGGACACAGGGGTCAATGAACATTGTCTTTAGTACTACAGTTTTGAGAGTTGTGTCAATTACTTCATTGAGATTGTTGACGTCACAAACATTTCCTGGCACTTCATCTATGATTGTCTGCACCAGCCTTGATTATGACCTCCCCTTGATTATCTCTCTCAATGGCTTTCCAGGTTCCTGTGAATAATTCCTCTCAACATTATTTTCCAAATGCTATGACAGAATATCAGGCTGCTTATTCTCCATTGTGCTTTGTTATAGCTTCAAGTACCCGTCCCAAACATGTGACGTTGACTAGTTGCTGCAATCATGATAATGAGGTAGAAACATAAATGTTATGTGGCTCTGCACTGGATTGAAAAGGGAAAATGCTCGAAGAACTCAACAGTGCAGGTAGCATCTGTGGAGGGAATGGATAGACAACATTTTATGCCAGTGTGAAGAAGGATAGTGAACCAAAGTGTCATCTGTCCATTCCCTTCACAGATGCTGCTGACCAGCTGTGTTCCACCAATGCCAACAAAATAGAGAGAGTACAGAGGAGATTTACTAGAATGTTGCCAGGGTTTCAGCAACTAAGTTACAGAGAAAGGTTGAACAAGTTAGGGCTTTATTCTTTGGAGCGCAGAAGGTTAAGGGGGGACTTGATAGAGGTTTTTAAAATGATGAGAGGGATAGACAGAGTTGACGTGGAAAAGCTTTTCCCACTGAGAGTAGGGAAGATTCAAACAAGGGGACATGACTTGAGAATTAAGGGACTGAAGTTTAGGGGTAACATGAGGGGGAACTTCTTTACTCAGAGAGTGGTAGCTGTGTGGAATGAGCTTCCAGTGAAGGTGGTGGAGGCAGGTTCGTTTTTATCATTTAAAAATAAATTGGATAGTTATATGGATGGGAAAGGAATGGAGGGTTATGGTCTGAGCGCAGGTATATGGGACTAGGGGAGATTATGTGTTCGGCACGGACTAGAGGGGTCGAGATGGCCTGTTTCCGTGCTGTAATTGTTATATGTTATATGGTTAATGCATTGTGTTTTACAGAGGTTATTAATGTTATATCAAAAATAGGTGCAGCAGATGTTGCTCTGGACACCATCAATGTTAAACAAGGAATTTTCCATCGACCCTGAAAAGATGTTCAGCGTAGTAGACACACCTCAGCTTTAAAGCCTCATACGGTTTTGGTGCCTCGGTATTTAGCATGAGCTTGGTGAAGCCTGGTGAAGTGCTCCAACTAATATATTTAATTAATTCTGTATTGGACTGACAGTCTCCTCTTTTATTGATTTGATAGTTTGACATTTGTCAAAATGATAGCACATGATAATCTGTGACTCTCTTTGTGGGGAAAACTGAAGCCTGTGTATTTCATTTAAATTGGAATAGCAGGATTTGTCAGCGGTGGAATAGTTTAAACTTGAAACTGTATTTGCATGCATGACTTAAAATCAATATAAATTACGTCAGTTTTGTATTATGCTCAAAGTTGTCACCACAGAGGAAGTGTGATTGAAAACATTTTTTTTTCACCACAAGCTCTATAGCAAATTCAATGTTATCTGTTTATCATATTTTTACATTTCATAAGTATAATTTGGCTTCTCATATCCAAATTGCATAGCTTTTTAGAACATGCATAAATAGATTGCTAAGTTATGAGTCAAGTGATAGGTGGACTGTGTCAAAGAATTCTTAAATCTTTAATTATTCGAGGGATGGACATGGACAGTTTCCTTAATTGCAATCGATGTATCATTTTTATAAATAGTGTGTCTACCTGTTTACTCGATGGTGTATCTTGATGATCCTGGAGAGAATGCTGAGAAAGAAGATAAATATAAATTTGGATAGACATGGGGCTGAATAAGGATAGTCAGCACAGTTTTGTTCTGTGGAGATTGTGCCTGATGAATTTGATTGAGTTTTTTTGAAGTAGCCATAAAGGTTGACAAGGTCAGAGCTGTGGATGTAATCTCTATGGACTTCAGCAAGGCCTTTGATAAGATTCTGCATGGCAGGCTGCTTTGTTAGGCTAGATTGCCTAGATCCTTGTTCATCAGTCAGTCAATGAAAGTAAGCATGCAGGTACAGCAGGCAGTGAAGAAAGCAAATGGAATTGTGGCCTTTATAACAAGAGGAGATGAGTATAGGAGCAAAGCAGTCCTTCTGCAGTTGTATAGGGCCCTAGTGAGACCACACCTGGATTATTGTGTGCAGTTTTGTTTCCCTAACTTGAGGAAGGAATTTCTTGCTATTGAGGGAGTGCATCGTAGGTTCACCAGGTTAATTCCCGGGATCGCGGGACTGTCATATGCAGAGAGAATGGAGAGGCTGGGCTTGTATACTCTGGAGTTTAAAAGGATGAGAGGGGATCTTATTGAAACATATAAGATTATTAAGGGTTTGACACTCTAGAGGCAGGAAACATGTTCCCGATGTTGGGGGAGTCCAGAACCGGGGGCCACAGTTTAAGAATAAAGAGTAAGCCATTTAGAACAGAGACGAGGAAACACTTTTTCTCACAGAGAGTGGTGAGTCTGTGGAATTCTCTGCCTCAGAGGGCGGTGGAGGCCGGTTCTCTGGATACTTTCAAGAGAGAGCTAGATAGGGCTCATAAGGATAGCGGAGTCAGGGGATATGGGGAGAAGGCAGGAACGGGGTACTGATTGGGGATGATCAGCCATGATCACATTGAATGGCAGTGCTAGTTTGAAGGGCAGAGTGGCCTACTCCTGCACCTATGGTCTATTGTCTATTGTCATAGGATTCAGTGAAAGCTACCTAACTGGATGCCGAATAGGCTTAATGGTAGGAAGCAGACGGTGCTGTTGGAAAGTTATTTCTTGGACTGGAGACCTGTGACTAGTGGTGTGTCTCGGAGATCAGTGTTGGGTCCATTGCACTTTGTCATCTATATCAATGATTTGAATGATTAGTAAGTTTGCAGATTAAATTATAATAGACTATTTCATAGGCAGTGAAGATGGTTATCAAGAATTACAGCGGAATCTTGATCACCTGTGCAAGTGGGTCAAGGAATGGCTAATGGGGTTTAATTCAGATAAGTGTGAGGTGCTGCACTTTGGGCAATCAAATCAGGTCAGAACCATAGCAGTGAACAGTAGGCCCTGGGGTGTAGAGCAGAGGTATTTACGAGTATAAGTACAAGGTTTCCTGAAAGTCATGTCACAGGTAGATAGAGTGATGAAGAAGTATGTTAGCACACTGACTATATTCAGTCAGGGATTTGAGTATGGAAGTTGGGACTATGTTACAGTTGAACAAGAAATTGAGAATGCCGCACCTGGAGTATTGTGTTCAAATTTGGATACCCCGCAATAAGAAAGATGCCGTTAAACTAGAAAGGATGCAGAGAATATTTACAAGAATGGTGCCAGACTTGAGGGCCTGAGCTATAGGGAGAGATTGGGTAGGCTGGGAGATTATTCCTTGGTGCACAAGCCGATGAGAGGTGATGTTGTAAAGGTGTATAAGATCATGAGGGGAATAGAAAAGGTGATTTCTCAGAATCTTTTAGGGTAATCAAGAACTAGAGTTTATAGGTTTAAGGTAAAATGGGAAAGATTTAGTAGTAACTAGACTAAGTAGGACCCATTGGGCTCCTGTCACACAGGAGGCTTAGTCCCCCAACGTAATATGCCACCACTCACCCATAGCCCCCAACTGCACAGGCGCAGCTCATTTCCCCTCATCCCTAGCACTCTCTCCCCCTCCTCTTCACCCTCCCTTTTCTTTCCCCTCTCCTCCTCCCCTCCCCAATCCCTCTATCACCTCTTGCTCCCTCTCCTTTCCCCTACCCTCAGTCACTCCCTCCCTCCCTCCCTCCCTCTCTCCATAACTCCTCTCCCCTCCCTTCCCCCTCCTATCCCTCTATCCCCCATCTTCCCGACTCCTCACCTCCGCCTATCACCAACCACTATCCCTCCTCACCTCCCCCACTGCCCTCTTCTCCCTCTATTCCCCACTCCCCACCTTCCCAACCCCCCTCCTCTACTCCCCACTCCTCTCCCTCTATTCCGCCTCCTCTCCCCTCTTCCTCCTCACCAAGCTGGTGGGCGGCAGCTTCGACCACCCCGGGCCGCGGTGTTTGAGCCGCGGGACTGATTTATAACATCGCCCGGGGGGTATCGCCTCAGCGCAGAGGGAGAAGAGGAGGGAAGAGACTGCAGACCTAAGACTTTTGCCTCCATCACAGTGAGAAGATGCTGGGTGGACTCACTGTGATGGATGTTAATATGTGTTTATTGTTGTTTTTTTATTGTATTATATGCATGACTGCTGCAATTTCGTTCAGACTTCGGTCTGAATGACAATAAAGGCTGGCTATCTATCTATCTATCTATCTATCTATCTATCTATCTATCTATCTATCTATCTATCTATCTATCTATCTATCTATCTATCTATCTATCTATCTATCTATCTATCTATCTATCTATCTATCTATCTATCTATCTATCTATCTATCTATCTATCTATCTATCTATCTATCTATCTATCTATCTATCTATCTATCTATGTCCTCTGGTTCTTGATTCCCTACTCAGGACCGGCCTTAGGGGCCCAATTGGGAAAATTTTGGTGAGCCCCAGGTTCCCAGCCAAGGTCTGTAGAATCATAGAAATACAAATAAAATCTATTATAGACTTTATATCTCTATGGTAGAATGGAAAGTAATCAAAATATGCGCTTAAAATGTACCTGCGAGTTAACGGACCAAACAGATCTAAGCTCCATTTTAATATAAAATTGCATACATGTAAGCCTACAAGTAACAAACAAAATGTGTAGATCACCTCTAAAAAGTACATAGTTAAATACCACGTTTTAGTGACTGTGAAATGAAAAACAAGTAATTTAATTAACTAGATCCTGGAAAACCAATGAATTTTGGCGAAAAAAACAGTCCAGGCATTAAATTTTGGGGTTCAGCCCCATCCTGCCCTTTGGGCTTCTACCCCATCCTAACTTAGTTGTGTGTGTGTGTATGTTAGTTGTCTGTGCGTGATGCGTGTGTGTTAGTTGTCTGTGCGTTATGAGTGCGTGTGTGTGTGTGGGAGGGAGGGAGGGAGGGAGAGGAGGGAGGAAGGAGAGACGGGAGAGGGAAGTAGAGAAAGGAGGGAGGTAAGAGAAGAAGGGAGGGAGGAGGAGAGAGAGACAGAGAGGAGAGAGAGAAGGGAAGGGAGTTGAAGAGAGCACTTTTTCCTTCCTCTTTTTCTTTCTCTTTCTCTTCTTTCTTCCTTCCTTCTCTCCTCCTTTCTGGAGGTCTTTCTTCTTTCCTTCTCTTTTCTTCGGGAAGGGATGGGAGATGGGAGGGCCGGGAGAGGATACCGGGTCCGGCGGACGGGTGTGAGCTAAGGCCGAGGTTTGTAAATGTTGCTCCAACTCCCGGCCCGGCCCTCCCGGTATTGTCTATAGGATCTTTGTTGTTCACCGCGTCCCCCCGGGAGAGAGGGGGTGGAGCCGGGGCTGTGTGTGTGAACCACGGCGACTGGAGGGGCGGGAGCGCTGCCTCAGGGCTGTGAGGGAACGACCCACCTCTCCCTCTCCCCCTTCTCCATTGCCCCTCACACCCCCCTCCCCGTCTACCCCTTTCTTCCCCCTCCTCTACTCTCTCTCCACCCCCACATTATTTACAAAGTGCATGTCTGGTTTGCATTCATCCAATCCATTCTATGCATTTTACACTTAATTGCCAGGGTCTGCAGATGTTCCCATTCTCTTCCTGCAGCTCTAATCTAGGCTCTAGACAAACTGGCACCATTTTGTAGCTTGTCCCATTCCTACAGAAAGCACTTTTAAATTGACCAAATGGACTAGCAGCCCTAGAAGCCTTTACCTCAATTTTAGGGTCCTGGCCTCCCCAATTTGACCAGGATTAACACCACCATTCAATATGGTCATGGCTGATCATCTAAAATCAGTACCTCGCTCCTGCTTTTTTCCCATATCCCATCAATGATCTATTCCTCCCATGATTTTGTACACCTCTTTAAGATCACCCCTCATCCTCCTGTGCAAGGAATAAAGTCCTACCCTGCTCAACCTTTCCATATGGCTCCAGCAACATCCTTGTAAATCTATCTGCTTTCCAGCTTGACAACATATTTTCTATAATATGGAGTCAAAAGCTGAACGTAACACTGGAAATGTGGCCTCACTGATGTCTTATATAACTGTAACATAAATCTGAGGGGCAACATTTCACTCAGATGATAGTGGATACATGGAATAAACTGCCAGAAGAAGTAGTTGAAGCAGGTACAATAACAACATTTACAAGACTTTTGGACAGGCACATAGATAGGAAAGGTTTAGATGTGTATTGGTCAAACACGGGTAAAAGGGACTGACTTAGATGTAGGTCTACAGTTGGATCTTGGTCAGCATGGATGAGTTGGGGCGAAGGGCCTTCTTCTGTGCTGTACGACTGCATGAATAAGCAATTGTAACTAAAAGCAAATGCACAGAATATCCCCCATATTTTTGTGCATTATAGATTAAGACAGCAAAATCAGAGGCAATAAAGTGAATTTGCTAATTTTTTTTTGCATTAGCCATGTAGAATCAAAGGCGATTTTTGTTTATGCCTTGGAGTCAACATGGCTAACACAGGGATGTTGTCGTGCAACCTATGGTGTGATTTAATGAAGTACTCACCTTTTTGGAATTTTGGATCAACATTTTGTCATAAAATAGATTTGAAAAATAATTTAAACAAAATTTATAATTGGTATTGGTTTGGGAAAATAGTCGAGTCTGCAAATGAGTTACAGAGCAGTCTTAAAAATGTTAATGATCTACGGATTCAAAACAATCATCACATTAACCAAAATATTTAGCAGATGATTATACCATTTCAGATAGCCAATAAACACTTATAATAAACACAATAATACACCCTCCTGCAATAGGACGAATCACTCTAATTGAGAAAGACATGAAAAATATCCTGAAAATATAGTTTCAGGAAAAAGACTAGGTTGCCAAGTCTACTGGGGATTTCTATACATGATATTTATCAGAAACCTAAAATGGAGAGAGAAAAATCCCCCCTCACATTTGGGTTAGAATCAAATTGGTCCTGCAAATAACAAAGGAATATACTTTGTTCTGGAGGTAGTAACGGAAAGGCAGGAGATCAATATTGTGGTTACAAGTTAGTTCGAACGAAAGCTAATGCAGCAACAGATAAGTGGACCCAGAACTCCAGGGACCCAGACTCAATACTGACCTTGAATGCCCTCTGTGCGCAGTTTGCTTGTTTTCCTCGTGACTGTGTGCATTTCACTGGTGCTCTGGTTTCCTCCCATATTCCAAAGATGTCCTTGCAGGTTAAATGACTGCTGTAACTCACTTCTTAGTACAGCTAAGGAGCAAAATAATAAAACGTGAGTTGCTGAGCAAAAGAAAATACACTTCTGGGAAAGGTGATCCGAGAGAAGGATTGAAACATATGGGAACAGTATTTTGATGTTTACTGAAGGCCATGGCTTTCGTCTTTCCAATATTTAACTGGGAAGAAATATCTCTGTAAATCAATAGAGGATGTCAGACAAACAAACGAGCAATTTAGAGGCAGTGATGTGATCATGCTTTGTTTTCAAACAATGTCACTCCAGATGAATACTGAGAGGGGCCAATTATTAAGCTTTCTGGAAAAGAAATAGTACCAAACGGTGCACAGGCAGAAAAAGAAACCATGATACCTAACATTGAAAGTTAGTTTTCTAGTTGCTACTCGTGAGAATGAAAACAGATTAATGCAGTCCTACCCAAATATCAAGATGAATTGGGCAAGGAGAACATGGTTAATGATGTCTAAAGCTGTAGGCAGGTCAAGGATGAGAGGTGGGTAAATTACCTCTTTCGTTCAAGTCATTTATCACCTCAGTAATGACTTTGATAAGAAACATATCAGTTCTATGGCAGGTCCAAAAACTTGTCAGGGAGGTGTTCAAATAAGGAGTTTGAGCAAAGGTGATCATTTGGAAAGCTAACCACATAGTCAATGCCCTTTTTTTTTGGAAAACAACAATGATTGATTACTTGTAGTTGTATAGGGAATTGGTAACCTTTAGCTAGCTTTCATGAGGAGTCATCAAACTTAAATGTGAGCTGCTTCTTTCTGTGCAGCTGCTGCCTAATTTGCTGATAAACTATAATAATTGCCAGATAGCAGAGGAATATAATTATCATTGATGTAAATATCCAGGATTCTTTTTAAATAATAGCTTATTTCACAGTCTCACCACTATACTCCCCCAATAATTCCCAACCCCAGACTTCACCTGAGACATTTAATGCAACAGCTATGACTGCCAACGTATTCTAGACAAAGGTACATAGAACAGGACAACACAAGGACGGGCCCTTCAGCCCACCACGCCTGTGCCAGCTACAATGTCTAAATAAACTAATCCCACCTGACTGCACATGGCATATATTTCTCTATTCTCTTCCCGTTCATGTATCTATCTAAATTTAAACATATCTTCATATCTGCTCCACCACCTCCCCCATCAGTGCTTTCCAGGTGCTGACTATCTTTAGAAAAAGTTGCCCCGCACATCTCCATAAAACATGGAACCATGGAATAAATAATAGAGAACAGTACAGCACGGGAACTGGCCTTTCGGCCCACAATGTTTGGGCTGAGCATGATGCCTGGCTGAAGTGATCTTATCTGCCTGCACATGATCCATATCCTTCCATTCCCTGCACTTCCATGTGCCTATCTAACAGCCTCTTAAACTCCACTGTCATATCTACCTCCAGCACCACCCCTAGCAATGCATCCCAGGCCCCCACCACCCTCTGTGTAAAAAAACTTGTCCCGCACATCTCCATTAAACTTTCCGCCTCTTACCTTATAGCTATGCCCTCCTACGTTGGACATTTCCACCCTGGGAAAAAAGGTTCTGACTATCAACCATATATATGCTGCTCAGAATTTTATACGTACACTTCTATCAAGATTCCTCTCAATCTCTGACATTCCAAAGAAAACAATCCTAATCTATCCGACCTCTCCCTATAGCTCAAACCCCCTAATCTTGGCAGCATTCTGGTTAACCTCCTCTGGACTCTCTCCAAAGCTTCTATATCTTTTCTGTAGGTGGGTAACCAGAACTGAACGCAATACTCCAAGTGTGCCTAACCAAAGTCTAAAATCTCCCCTAAACTTTCTATCTCCAATCTTAAATCTTTGCACTCTAGTATTTGATATTTCCATCCTGGGAAAAAAAGATTCTAATTATTTATTTTATCTTTCATAATGACTCTCATAATTGAATCTCATAATCCCTGCACTCATCATCCTTGCCGCCCTTAGTTTTAGTTTAGAGATACTGCGCAGAAATGATCCTTCGGTCCACCGAGTCTGCACCGACCAGCGATCCCCACACATTAGCACTATCCTACGCACATTAGGGACAATTTACACAGACACCAAGCCAATCAATCTACATACCTGTAGTTTTTGGAGTGTGGGAGGAAACCGAAGATCTCGGAGAAAACCAATGCGGTCATGGGAAGAATGTACAAACTCCGTACAGACAGCACCCGTAGTCGGAATCAAAGCCGGGTCTCCGGCGCTGCAAGCGCTGTAAGGCAGCAACTCTCCCGCTGTGCTACGCTGCTGCCTTATTCTGGAATAGATCCCATCAGACCCTTAGACCCTTTATCTACAATATTTTTCAATAGACACAACTCTCACTTTAATATCAACATGCCCTGGAATATCCACATGCCCACCCTCATCCATGGTGAATACTGATGCAAAATACTAATTATGGGCCTCACTCACTTGCCCTGGCTCCATGCTTCTTTTCTAATTTGTCCACATACATTTACCATTTTCTGAGTTGATTTCTTGTTCCTAATACTGTATATGTCTAAAATGCCTTGAGGTTCCTCTAATCTGGAGAAAAGAACAATAATCAATTTCTAAAAGGAAATGGATAAAATGTTCTTCAGAAAGAATTTGAACTCTTGCTCCCTTTGTTCAGAATTTCCAGGAAGAGTACATTTCCAAAGTTCACTTCTGAAAAATAATTATCTGTCCTGTTTAATTTTGTTATAGAAGTCTGGCCAGCCTTGCCAAATTTTGTGTTCTAGCTGTGAAAATGATACAGCCTCTGGAGCTTTAAAGTTATCAGGAAAATGTCAGCTACAATGGGCTGTGGTTTCATGAAGGTTCTGGACGGTGGCATTTACTCCGACAGACCACAATCGAATATGCATTCTATAATTTTTCAGAGTATGAATAGAAAGAGCAAACAGTCAGCTTTTCATCTTGTGGCAGTATGAAAGCACCATACACCTGTGTAATGAGCTGTTGAGCTTAGATTATTTTAGGACATTGAACAGTATAGCACAGGAACAGGCCTTTTGGCCCACACCATCTGTGCCACGCATGATGCCACCTTCTTTGGTATTTGCAGATAATTTAGCATGGTTTACAATAAACCTCCAGCTACGTATATTCCAAACCAACTGGTGAAATAAGCGACTAAGAAAGCTTATAAATAACTTTTCAAATCAATGAATTGTTTAAACAGTTTATATATTACAGGTGCACAACCTTTTATCCGAAAGCCTTGGGACCAGACACTTCTCGGATTTCGGAATTTTTCGGATTTCCGAATGGAAGATTTTTAGCGTAGATTAGGTAGGTAGCGCGGGCGGCTTGAAATGTCCGGAGCGGCTGCCTCCTCCCCGGAGACCGGGGAATCATTGCTTAAATGTTAGTCAGTTAGTTTGGAGGGATTTTATGTGGTGGGGGGGGGGGTGAAGGGGGAAACTTTAATTCTTAGTCCCCTACCTGGTCGGAGAGGCGGGGAGCGGGCAATGCCTTCCGGGGTCGCCGTGCAGTAATCTCCGGAGCGCTGTGGCCGCCGACTCCCAACATCGCGGAGCTGGGGCTGCGGGCGTCCGGCCATGGGCGGCGCCGGTTGGAGCATCGACCCCGGCAACTCTACCCCTGGCTGCGCGGCGCTCCAAATCCAGGGCCGCCCGCGGCCGGACGCCCGCAGCCCCAGCTCCGCGATGTTGGGAGCAGGCGGCGTCGCAGCGCTGGGATACCAGCGGAGAGCGGGCAATGCCTTACCGGGTCGCCGTGTGGTAAGCTCCGGAGCGCTGTGGCCGCCGACACACAACATCGCGGAGCTGGGGCTGCGGGCGTCCGGCCGCGGGCCGCGCTGGATTTGGAGCGCCGCGCAGCCAGGGGTAGAGTTGCCGGGGTCGGAGCTCCAACCGGCGCCGCCCGCGGCCGGACGCCCGCAGCCCCAGCTCCGCGATGTTGGCAGTCGGCGGCCACAGCGCTCCGGAGCTTACTGCACGGCGACCCGGTAAGGCATTGCCCGCTCCCCGCCTCTCCGACCAGGTAGGGGACTAAGAATTAAAGTTTCCCCCTTCACCCCCCCCCCCCTCCCTTCACATAAAAGCCCTCCAAACTAACTGACTGACATTTAAGCAATGATTTACAGATGTTTAAGTGTCTCCCCGGTCTCCGGGGAGGAGGCAGCCGCTACAGTAGTACAGACCTGGGTTGACCGTGGGTTGTTTCGGGTCAAGTTTGGCGCCAAACGTGAGCTTTGGTGTGCAGACGACATCCTGGAAAAAATGTCCGGTTTTCGGAGCTTTTCGGTTTCCGGAACTCCGGATAAAAGGTTGTGCACCTGTACTATTCTTCCTTGCCCAAGGATTCGTAAACAGATTTCAAAACATTTTGTTTCTCTGCAGGATAAAATTGCAAAGACTAACAGTGTAACAATGATTCTGGAGTTTTTTCTATGTACTCCAAAGTCATGGCTTATTCCTAATTATTTGTAATAGTACTGGGCAAATTCAAATTGAATCCTGCAAACCTGCATGTTTCAAATCATTTGTGTACAACTATCAGAAAGCAGCCAATCGAGTCACTAATGCCTCTAAGTGAAAGGAATTTGGCACCTTTGCCTGGTCTCTGTGATTCGTCCCATTTCATGCTGTTTACTTTAATGACCACAAGACATCAATATATGGGCAATGGATGCTGCCTTGACAGGAAAATTCTGAAAACAAACCAAGATATATTGAGAGTTTGAAGTTTCTTAAACCATTCAATGTTCATTATTTACATTTCTGGGATTTGATAGATTTATTTGTTTCAAATTTTCTTATGAATTTCTGGCTGCCTTTCTTAATATCTACTTTGATGATCTAAATAGAAACATAGAAACATAGAAATTAGATGCAGGAGTAGGCCATTCGGCCCTTCGAGCCTGCACCACCATTCAATATGATCATGGCTGATCATCCAACTCAGTATCCCGTACCTGCCTTCTCTCCGTACCCCCTGATCCCCTTAGCCACAAGGGCCACATCTAACTCCCTCTTAAATATAGCCAATGAACTGGCCTCAACTACCCTCTGTAGCAGAGAGTTCCAGAGATTCACCACTCTCTGTGTGAAAAACGTTCTTCTCATCTCGGTTTTAAAGGATTTCCCCCTTATCCTTAAGCTGTGACCCCTTGTCCTGGACTTCCCTAACATCGGGTACAATCTTCCTGCATCTAGCCTGTCCAACCCCTTAAGAATTTTGTAAGTTTCTATAAGATCCCCTCTCAATCTCCTAAATTCTAGAGAGTATAAACCAAGTCTATCCAGTCTTTCTTCATAAGACAGTCCTGACATCCCAGGAATCAGTCTGGTGAACCGTCTCTGCACTCCCTCTATGGCAATAATGTCCTTCCTCAGATTTGGAGACCAAAACTGTACACAATACTCCAGGTGTGGTCTCACCAAGACCCTGTACAACTGCAGTAGAACCTCCCTGCTCCTATACTCAAATCCTTTTGCAATGAAAGCTAACATACCATTCGCTTTCTTTACTGCCTGGTTTATACCCAACGCACCTTATTTGTCCAGATCACACTAAAATAAAAAACTGCCCTTCCCTGTAATGAAATACATGCTCTGACCTGCCTACAATGGATCATCTATTCTCATTGATTTTGAAAGTGCAAACAATGGTATCTTTTTGTTTTGCTTCTGTTTCTTTCACACACTGTATTCATTATCCTGCCATCGATTTTCCACTATAATTTCACCCACCTTGCATCAGTAGTAAGTAAGGCAAATATATTTATTTCGAGTGCACTTGCGAGTAAAAATTAGGCATGTAATGCTGATAATTTAAAAGGCACTGATCAGCCCACATTTGGAGTATTGTGAGCAGTTTTGAACCACATTTTTGAGGAAGGATGTGCGGGTGTTAGAGAGGGTCCAGAGGAGGTTTACAAGAATGATCCCAAGGATGATTGGGTTAATGTATGATGAGCGTTTGACAGCACTGGACTTAAATCGCTAGAGATTAGATGAATGAGAGCAGACCTCATTGAAACTTAGAGAATAATGTATGGCCTGAATAGAGTGGAAGCAAAGAGGATGTTTCCACCAGTGGGAGAGTCTCGGACTAGAGGGAATATCCTCAGAATAAAAGGAACCACCTTTAGAAAGAAGATTAGGAGGAATTTCTATAGTCAGAGGGTGGTGAATCTGTGGAATTCATTGCCACGGACAGCTGTGGTGGCCAAGTCACTGGGCATTTTTAAGGTGGAGAGTGACAGATTCTTGATTAGTAAGGGTGTCAAGGGTAATGGGGAAAAGGCAACAGAACGGGGTTGAGAGGGAAAGATAGATCAGCCATGACTGAATCGCGGAGAAGTAGCTGATTGGCCTACTTCTGCTCCTATGACATGAACGTAACTCCAAATCAATTCATTATCCAAGGCTCCTTTTTCCATCCTCGTGTCTTTTTTGTTTGATCGGTAATTCAGTGTAAACATGCCCCTTTCTTTAGTTTCCCGGTTTTGCTCACCTCCATTATTAATCCAGTGATCACATACCTCACAGATATCAGAATCACCTGTGCCATGCTAGCCACACATTTTCAGATATATTTGCTTTGTTCTGTCCATCTTGTCCCCCTCCACTGTGCTATTGGTTTTCTCGCTCTCATATTTCTAATGAAAAGTCTTCAACTTTATTTCTCTTTCCACAATGCTGACCCAACGCTGAGTGTTTTCTCTTCAGAATAAAAGGCATGCTCAATTGGGTTCAGATCAGGTGGTTGACTTGGCCACTCAAGAATTGACCATTTTTTTAGCTTTGAAAAACTCCTTTGTTGCTTTAGAAGTATGTTTGGGATCATTGTCTTGCTGTAGAATGAACCGCCGGCCAATGAGTATTGATGCATTTGTTTGAATTGAGCAGATAGGATGGGTCTATACACCAGAATTCATTATGCTACTGCCATCAGCAATTGTATCATCAATGAAGATAAGTGAGCCAGTACCTTCAGCAGCCATACATGCCCAGGCCATAACACCCCCACCACCGTGTTTCACAGATGAGGTGATATGCTATGGATCTTGGGCTTCTCTCCTCCATACTTTGCTCTTGCCATCACTCTGATATGTTAATCTTTGTCTCATCTGTCCACAAGACCTTTTTTCCAGAATTGTGGTTGCTCTTTTAAGTACTCTTGGCAAACTGTAACATGGCCATCCTAATTTTGCTGCTAACCAGTGGTTTGCATCTTGCAGTGCAGCCTCTGTTTTTCTGTTCATGAAGTCTTCTGTGGACAGTGGTCATTGACAAATCCGCACCTGACTCGTGAAGAGTGTTTCTGATCTGTCGGACAGGTGTTTGGGGATTTATCTTTATAATAGAGAGAATTCTTCTGTCATCAGCTGTGGAGATCTTCCTTTGCCTGCCAGTCCCTTTGCGATTAGTAAGCTCACCAGTGCTCTCTTTCTTCTTAATGATATTCCAAACAGTTGATTTTGGTAAGCCTAAGGATTTGGCTGATGTCTCTAACAATTTTATTCTTGTTTCTCTGTCTCATAATGGCTTCTTTGGCTTTCATTGACACAACTTCGATCCTCATGTTGATAAACAGCAATAAAAGTTTCCAAATGTGATGGAAAGACTGGAGGACAATAGACAATAGGTGCAGGAGTAGGCCATTCGGCCCTTCGAGCCAGCACCGCTATTCAATGTGATCATGGCTGATCATCCCCAATCAGTACCCCGTTCCTGCCTTCTCCCCATATCCCCTGACTCCGCTATTTTTAAGAGCCCTATCTAGCTCTCTCTTGAAAGTATCCAGAGAACCGGCCTCCACCGCCCTCTGAGGCAGAGAATTCCACACTCACAACTCTCTGGGAGAAAAAGTGTTTCCTCGTCTCCATTCTAAATGGTTTTATCCCTTATTCTTAAACTGCGGCCCCTGGTTCTGGACTCCCCCAACATCAGGAACATGTTTCCTGCCTCTAGCGTGTCCAAACCCTTAACAATCTTATATGTTTCAATAAGATACCCTCTCATCCTTCTAAACTCCAGAGTGTACAAGTCCAGCCGCTTCATTCTCTCAGCATATGACAGAATGGAAAGACTAGGTGCTGAGAGCTCTCTTATACCTGCATTAAGGAGGCATTTAAACACACCTGAGCAATTACATACACCTGTGATGCCATGTGTCTCAAACATTATGGTGTCCCAAAATGGGGGGACTATGTATAAATACAGCTGTAATTTCTACATGGTGAAACCAAAATGTATAAATATGGCCTTTAATAAAATCTGACAATGTGCACTTTAACCATATGTGATTTTTTCTATTACAAATCTCAAATTGTGGAATACAGAGGCAAATAAATAAATGATGGGTCTTTGTCCCAAACAGTATGGAAGCTGCTCCTGAATCTGAACATTAAAAATACCATGAAAAAAATTTATCTTGCTAATTAAAGGAACTGCATTCTAGTTTCACTATTCAAGCATTGTTTAATCAGTATGAAAATATTTTTCAGAGAGAGTGACTTCAGGCATTTTAAAATTTAGCATGGCAACAGGCACAGCAGTATGCTTTAATTGAAATACAATTTTGGCATTCTAACCTTCGCTGTGATCCTTTCGTGCCATGCTGTAAAAACACTCCATTGATTTTGGGTTAATTAGTCGCAAGTAGAATCAAAATGCAAAATGAATGATGCGACGAATGATACATTCAGTGAACAGATTGCAACCACAACTCACTAAGCAGATGCCTTTAAAATTTCGTTTTTGTGATTCTTATCCCTGATAACCTGCTGCTGCACTTCAGTTTCACAAAATGAAAAATTATCCTCATCATTTAGTACGGCTGGCTAGGGTATTTCTTGCATGCTCCACCACCGAGACAATCATTATTAGGATCAGTTTTGGTTGATGGACTTACCAACTATATATATGAAGTGTGTGGTTTCATTTCATCTGTTTAACAACATAATACTTCCTATGAGTTTTTTTACGGCAAAAGGCAAAACAAATGAAGCATGCAGTGCTGATTCATTTGTGAGATTTCAGTCTGAATACGAAGAGAAATGTTTTTGAATCTAGACTGGTTTTGTAACAAAGAAAAATGAGACAACACAAAATGGAAGTATACAGCTAGAAACAAAATAATCTGTGGTCATATCCATGAATAAATAAAACCTTTTGACCCACTATACGAGATCACCTGTTTGTAACTGGAGAGTGACATGCATGTCACTGCAAATTATACCCTTACAGTAATGTTCACCCAATCTAGTGGTTATTATTCACATCAATTTAAACGCAGCAAAGTCTGAATATATATATGATGAAGAAGGGTTTCGACCCGAAACTTTGCCTATTTCCTTCGCTCCATAGATGCTGCCTCACCCGCTGAGTTTCGCCAGTATTTTTGTCTACCTTATATACATGATGCATTTAGTTTGGTTATTAAAGGGTGACAGTGTTTGAGACTGCTATTTTATTGAATGCAGAGTCACTGCGATGGACTGCTCTTTTGGTTGCAGCAATTGTCTACAGACACTTGGCAAACCGGTCTGGAAGGACCTTTGAAATAAACAGTCAAGCTGTGCTGAGATCTTGAGTCTGCTCAGTTCCTCTCCCACAAGGTTACAAGAGAAAATCGCAGACTGAAATATATCTCTTCTTCTTGCATATGGCATGCACAGCCTAAAGTTGTAGGACAACTTGACTGAAATATATGATAACACTAATGTGCGGTGACACCATGCAGCAGGTTTAGTAGGATTATGCGGAGAGGGAAGTTAATGCTAATTTAACTCATCTGATGCCAAGATGATTTCATGCCTATCCAATAGTGTTTTCAAGAGTGCGGTGCACTTAAATAACACTGCTGCACTAGAGTATGGCAGGTATATCATCAGGAATTTACAAACTTCCCAGCCAAAAATCAATAGTGCAGATATCACAAACAAATAACATTAAAGTGGTGTTAAAGTCAATTACACTCAGAAATGCATTGAAAGGGTCAAACTTTGATCCCATGATTTCACACATCTTAAATGGTGCAGAATTCCTATTGCAAAGAGGCTGTCCCACTGCGACGACCTAATCTGCGAGTTCAGAAGAGTTTGCCCTTGACTCAAACTTGCAGCATAGTCAACACGTGGTCCGAGGAGGTCCTATGAGGTCACTGGAATTCATAAAATGTCAGTCTTTTTAACTCGTAGTGCAGTGGACTGGGGTCGTTATTTAGTTACAGGCAGTTGAGGGCAGCCGTAGGCAATCTCCTTCGCTGACCGGGCATGTAGAGGAACCAACGAGAGAGCAGGCTATTCTAGACTGGGTATTGAGTAATGAGGAAGGGTTAGTTAGCAGTCTTGTTGTGCGTGCCCCCTTGGGCAAGAGTGACCATAATATGGTTGAGTTCTTCATTAGGATGGAGAGTGACATTGTTAATTCAGAAACAACGGTTCTGAACTTAAAGAAAGGTAACTTTGAGGGTATGAGACGTGAATTGGCCAAGATTGACTGGCAATTAGTTCTAAAAGGGTTGACGGTGGATATGCAATGGAAGGTATTTAAAGACTGCATGGATGAACTACAAAAATTGTTAAAAAAAAGAATAAATCAGGGAAGGTAGTGCATCCGTGGATAACAAGGGAAATCAGGGATGGTATCAAAGCAAAAGATGATGCGTACAAATTAGCCAGAAAAAGCAGCATACCAGAGGACTGGGAGAAATTCAGAGACCAGCAGAGGAGGACAAAGGGCTTAATTAGGAAAGGGAAAATAGATTATGAAAGAAAACTGGCAGGGAACATAAAAACTGACTGCAAAAGTTTTTATAGATATGTGAAGAGAAAGAGATTAGTTAAAACAAATGTAGGTCCCTTGCAGTCAGAAACAGGTGAGTTGATCATGGGGAACAAGGATATTGCGGACCAATTGAATAACTACTTTGGTTCCGTCTTCACTAAGGAAGACATAAATAATCTGCCGGAAATAGCAGGGGACCGCGGGTCAAAGGAGATAGAGGAACTGAGTGAAATCCAGGTTAGTCGGGAAGTGGTGTTGGGTAAATTGAATGGATTAAAGGCCGATAAATCACCAGGGCTAGATAGGCTGCATCCCAGAGTACTTAAGGAAGTAGCTCCAGAAATAGTGGATGCATTAGTGATAATTTTTCAAAACTCTTTAGATTCTGGAGTAGTTCCTGAGGATTGGAGGGTAGCAAACGTAACCCCACTTTTTAAGAAGGGAGGGAGAGAGAAAACGGCGAATTACAGACCAGTTAGTCTAACATCAGTAGTGGGGAAACTGCTAGAGTCAGTTATTAAAGATGGGATAGCAGCACATTTGGAAAGTGGTGAAATCATTGGACAAAGTCAGCATGGATTTACAAAAGGTAAATCATGTCTGACGAATCTTATAGAATTTTTCGAGGATGTAACTAGTAGAGTGGATAGGGGAGAACCAGTGGATGTGTTGTATCTGGACTTTCAGAAGGCTTTCGACAAGGTCCCACATAAGAAATTAGTATACAAACTTAAAGCACAAGGTATTGGGGGTTCAGTATTGATGTGGATAGAGAACTGGCTGGCAAACAGGAAGCAAAGAGTAGGAGTAAACGGGTCCTTTTCACAATGGCAGGCAGTGACTAGTGGGGTACCGCAATGCTCAGTGCTGGGACCCCAGCTATTTACAATTTATATTAATGATCTGGATGAGGGAATTGAAGGCAACATCTCCAAGTTTGCGGATGACACTAAGCTGGGGGACAGTGTTAGCTTTGAGGAGGATGCTAGGAGACTGCAAGGTGACTTGGATAGGCTGGGTGAGTGGGCAAATGTTTGGCTGATGCAGTATAATGTGGATAAATGTGAGGTTATCCACTTTGGTGGCAAAAACAGGAAAGCAGACTATTATCTAAATGGTGGCCGATTAGGAAAAGGGGAGATGCAGCGAACTGGGTGTCATGGTACACCAGTCATTGAAAGTGGGCATGCAGGTGCAGCAGGCAGTGAAGAAAGCGAATGGTATGTTAGCTTTCATAGCAAAAGGATTTGAGTATAGGGAGGTTCTACTGCAGTTGTACAGGGTCTTGGTGAGACCACACCTGGAGTATTGCGTACAGTTTTGGTCTCCAAATCTGAGGAAGGACATTATAGCCATAGAGGGAGTGCAGAGAAGGTTCACCAGACTGATTCCTGGGATGTCAGGACTTTCATGTGAAGAAAGACTGGATAGACTTGGCTTATACTCGCTAGAATTTAGGAGATTGAGAGGGGATCTTATAGAAACGTACAAAATTCTTATGGGGTTGGACAGGCTAGATGCAGGAAGATTGTTCCCGATGTTGGGGAAGTCCAGGACAAGGGGTCACAGCTTAAGGATAAGGGGGAAATCCTTTAGGACCGAGATGAGAAGAAACTTTTTCACACAGAGAGTGGTGAATCTCTGGAACTCTCTGCCACAGAGGGTAGTTGAGGCCAGTTCATTGGCTATATTTAAGAGGGAGTTAGATGTGGCCCTTGTAGCTAAAGGGATCAGGGGGTATGGAGAGAAGGCAGGTACAGGATACTGAGTTGGATGATCAGCCATGATCATATTGAATGGCGGTGCAGGCTCGAAGGGCCGAATGGCCTACTCCTGCACCTATTTTCTATGTATCTAATTGGCTCATTGGAGTTTTCAGGATCAAGGAAAACCGACCGGTAGGTAAAATGCCTGCTAAACTTAATTAAACGTTGTCTGACTTCTTAAAAGTGTCTCCACTCCTTCTCCCCCCCCCCCCTTCTCCCCCCCCCACCCCCTTCTCCTCCCCCCCCCTTCTCCCCCCCTTCTCCCCCCCCCTTCTCCCCCCCCCTTCTCCCCCCCTTCTCCCCCCCCCTTCTCCCCCCCTTCTCCCCCCCTTTCTACCCCCCCTTCTCCCCCCCCCTTCTCCCCCCCCATTCTCCCCCCACCCTTCTCCCCCCCTTCTCCCCCCCTTCTCCCCCCCTTCTCCCCCCCCTTCTCCACCCCCTTCTCCCCCCCCCTTCTCCCCCCCTTCTCCCCCCCCCCTTCTCCCCCCACCTTCTCCCTCCCCCTTCTCCCCCCCCTTCTCCCCCCCCCTTCTCCCCCCCTTCTCCCCCCCCTTCTCCCCCCCCCTTCTCCCTCCCCCTTCTCCCCCCCTTCTCCTTCTCCCCCCCTTCTCCCCCCCCTTCTCCCCCCCTTCTCCCCCCTTCTCCCCCCCCTTCTCCCCCCCCTTCTCCCCCCCCTTCTCCCCCCCCTTCTCCCCCCCCTTCTCCCCCTCTCCCCCCCTTCTCCCCCCCCTTCTCCCCCCTTCTCTCCCCCCCTTCTCCCCCCCTTCTCCCCCCCCCTTCTCCCCCCCCTTCTCCCCCCCCTTCTCCCCCCCCTTCTCCCCCCCCTTCTCCCCCCCCTTCCCCCTACCCCCCTTCCCCCCCTTCTCCCCCCCCTTCTCCCCCCCTTTCTACCCCCCCTTCTCCCCCCGCCTTCTCCCCCCCCCATTCTCCCCCCCCCTTCTCCCCCCTTCTCCCCCCCTTCTCCCCCCCTTCGCCCCCCCCTTCCCACCCCCTTCTCCCCCCCTTCTCCCCCCCCATTGTCTCCCCCCCCTTCTCCCCCCCCCTTCTCCCCCCTTCTCCCCCCCTTTCTCCCCCCCCTTCTCCCCCCGCTTCTCCCCCCTTCTCACCCCCCTTCTCCCCCTTCTGCCCCCCCCATTCTCCCCCCCCCTTCTCCCACCCTTCTCCCCCCCTTCTCCCCCCCCTTCTCCCCCACCTTCTCCTCCCCTTCTCCCCCCCCCCTTCTCCCCCCCCTTCTCCCCCCCTTCTCTCGCCCCCCCCCTTCTCCCCCCCCCTTCTCCTCCCCCTTCTCCCCCCCCTTCTCCCCCCTTCTCCCCCCCCTGTCTCCCCCGCCCTTCTCCCCCCCCGTTCATCCCCCCCCTTCTCCCCCCCCTTCTCCCCCCCCTTCTCCCCCCCCTTCTCCCCCCCTTCTCCCCCTTCTCTCCCCCCCTCTCCCCCCCCTTCTCCCCCCCCCTTCTCCCCCCCCCCTTCTCCCCCCCTTCTCCCCCCCCCTGCTCCCCCCCCTTACCCCCCTTCTCCCCCCCCCTTACCCCCCCTTCTCCCCCCCCCCCTTCCTCCCCCCCCCCATTCTCCCCCCCCCCTTCTCCCCCCCCTTCTCCCCCCTTCTCCCCCCCTTCTCGCCCCCCACTTCTCCACCCCCTTCTTCCCCCCCCCCTTCTCCCCGCCCCTTCTCCCCCCCTTCTCCCCCCCCCTTCCCCCCCCTTACTCCCCCCCCGTCCCCCCCCTTCTGCCCCCCCCTTTCGCACCCCCCCCCCTTCTCCCCCCCCTTCCTCCCCCCTTCATCCCCCCCCCTTCTCCCCCCCTTGCTCCCCCCCCCCTTCTCCCCCCCTTCTCCCCCCCCCTTCATCGCCCCCCCCTTCTCCCCCCCCTTCTCCCCCCCTTCTCCCCCCCTTCGTCCCCCCCCTTCTCCCCCCCTTCTCCCCCCCCCTTCTCCCCCCCTTCTCCCCCCCCTTCTCCCCCCCTTCTCCCCCCCCCCTTCTTCCCCCCCCTTCTCCCCCCCCTTCTCCCCCCCCTTCTCCCCCCCCTTCTCCCCCCCCCCTCTCTCCCCCTTCTCCCCCCCCCTTCTCCCCCCCTTCTCCCCACTTCTCTCTCCCCCCCCTTCTCCCCCCCCCTTCTCCCCCCCTCTTCTCCCCTTCTCTCCTCCTCCCCCCCCCCGCACTCTCTAAAGGACTTACTGTACACTGTGCAGCCGTCTTTTACCTTCCTGTTGATTGATGGGTGGGAATTTAAGACAGCGCTCCCCCGCTTTCCTTGGCCCCTGCCTTTGCGATGTGTGTGTGTGTGTGTGTGTGTGTGTGTGTGTGTGTGTGTGTGTGTGTGTGTGTGTGTGTGTGTGTGTGTGTGTGTGTGTGTGTGTGTGTGTGTGTGTGTGTGTGTGTGTGTGGTCGGTCGATCCAGCTCGCGGTTTCATCGCTGAGGGTCGATCCATCTTGAGGTTTTCCAGGCAAGTGCCCTCGAGCTTGAAGGTCAAAGACACTCTTCTGAACTCGCGGATTAGGTCGCCGCAGTGGGACAGCCCCTTAATACTCAGTCATAAATAGTAGGATTTTTCATCCACGTTACAACTGCAGTTTTATTTATACAGTGCAGGTTAGAACTTATTCCCTTCACATCAAGCACCCTGAAAAATAAACTTGTGCCCTACTTCATGTTGACATATAGTTGATACAGAGGTCTTCTAAGCATCTGGCTTTCTGGATAGAAACATGGAAAGTATTTTGACCTAGTCAATCTTTTTCAGAAACCACTAATATTATTGGTCTTGAGATGACATTTTTTAAACTATTTAAAATTAGAACTTCAAGCATTTGAAAATAGTCCATGTCACTTTTGTATATGGTGCTATGGGTACTGATATGCTTCTTATTTGGAACCATCAGTCTTACATGATGTGTTATGTCGGCATCAGAACAAGAATCCTGATGCGGCTATGGTGGTGGCTGGGGATTTTAACAAGGCAAGTCTCAAAACTTCTGCCAACACATCACGTGTGTCACCATGGGGGAAAGAACTTTGGACCACTGCTACACGCCGTTCAGGAAAGGAAACAAAGCCATTTCACTACCTCCTTTTGGAAAATCTGACCACGCTGCCATTTTCGTATAAACAACTGATAGTATGGTAAGCAGCAGTGACGAGGGGCGTAAAGCGGTGATCTGACCATTCAGAGGTCATGCTACAGGATGCACTGAGTGATGTCGACTGGAATATGTTCCAATCAAGTTCCAGAGATGTCAGTGAGTTAGCGGAAGCGGTCACGGACTTCATTGCAACAATAGCCGACAACATCGTCCCCACGGTAAAGTTTAGCATCTTTCCTAACCAAAAACCTTGGGTGAACAGGTCCATTCGCGTTGCTTTGAATGCTCGCACTGCTGCTTACAACTCCAGCCTGGCATCCGGCAATATGGATGACTACAAGGCAGAGTCCTATAGACTGCGAAGAGTGGTGAAGGATGCAAGAAGGAGGTACATGGACAGGATGGAGTCGCAGATGGAGCAGCGGGACACCAGACACCTTTGGCAGGGGCTATGGACTATAACTAACTACCGGAGCAGTCCCTTTCAACCAGGAGTGCCGGCACCTCCTTAGCTGATGACCTGAACTATTTTTACGCACGATTTGAAGCGGGCAACATCACCCCTAGCTCGCCGGCTAACAACAACATCGTCAGTGCGCTGGCCAGCGAGGCTGTATGGAGGCCCACCGCTGGGGATGTGCACACGTTCTCGGTGTCCGAGCACGACGTGAGGATGGCTCTGACGCGTGTGAACACGAGGAAAGCTGTAGGCCCAGATGGTATATCTGGGGGAGTACTAAAGTCTTGTGCTAATCAGCTAGCTCCAGGGTTCACCACAATATTCAACCTCTCCCTGGCCAAGTCCGCGATCACTCCTGCTTCAAGATATCCACCATTGTACCAGTGCCTAAGAATGCCTCTCCAGCTTGCTTAAATGACTACCGACCGGTGGCCCTCACCTTGCTAGTCATGAAATGCTTCGAGATGCTGTTCAAGAACTACATCCACGCCTTCCTCCCTCACACCATGGACCCGCTGCAGTTCGCATACAGTCCAAACAGATCCACGGACGATGCAGTCTCCCAGGTTATCACGCCACTCTCTCTCACATTGACAGCCAGTAGGGGGGCTATGTGAGGATGCTGTTCATTGATTTCAGTTCAGCTTTCAACACCATAGTCCCCATCAGACTTGCTGAGAAGCTGCTGGAATTGGGACTGAACACTCCCCTGTGTGCCTGGGTCCTGGACTCTCTCACCACCAGGCCCCAGGTGGTCAAGATGGGGAGACATACCTCTAACCCCTCACCCTGAACACAGGATCCCCCCAGGGTTGCGCCCTCAACCCCCTACTGTACTCCCTGTACACACATGACTGTATGGCCCGGTTCAGCTCCAACTCAATAATCAAGTTTGCTGATGACACTGTGGTGGTGGGCCTGATCTCCGATAACGATGAGAAGGCCTACCTGGAGGTGGCTGATCTGGCACTCTGGTGTCAGAACAACAGCCTCCTCTTGAATGTCATGAAAACTAAGGAGCTGATTGTGGACTTTAGAATGGCACAACGACCGAGGACGTACGCGCCACTGGGGATAAATGGAACTACTGTGGATAAGGTGAGCAGCTTTAAATACGTGGGAGTCCACATCACAGAGGATCTGACAACACACACTGGCGCATTGGTGAGAAAGGCAAGGCAGCGCCTTTATCACCTCAGGCAGCTGAGGAAATTCAGAGTCTCCCTGAGGATCCTTCAACCCTTCTACTCTGGTGCTGTAGAAAGCATCCTGTCGGGAAACATCTCATTCTGGTTTGGAAACAGTTCTGCCCAGGACAGGAAGGGTTTGCAGAGAGTAGTGCGTTTGGCCGAACACACCATGGGAACTACACTCACCCTCCTGCAGGACCTATACACCAGGAGGAGCAGATCCAGAATCAGCAAGATAATGAAGGACCCCTACCACCCCAGCAACGGACTCCAGTTGTACAGAGCCCTAGTGAGACCACACCTGGAATATTGTGTGCAGTTTTGGTCCCCTAATTTGAGGAAGGACGTTCTTGCTATTGAGGGAGTGCAGCGTAGATTTACAAGGTTAATTCCCGGGATGGCGGGACTGTCATATGCTGAGAGAATGGAGCAGCTAGGCTTGTACTCTCTGGAGTTTAGAAGGATGAGAGGGTATCTCATTGAAACATATAAGATTGCTATGGGCTTGGACACGCTAGAGGCAGGAAACATGTTCCCGATGGTGGGAAATCCAGAACCAGGGGCCACAGTTTAAGAATAAGGAGTAAAGGGCCTGTCCCACTTACGTGTCCTTTGCACGCAAATTACGCGACCTCGTGGTCGCGTTGAGGCGCACGGGCATCGTATGGCCACGTGGGGCCGGTCCCACTTAGAAGCGCGGAGGAGTATGTAGTTGTGCGCGGCATCGCGCGGGCCTCCGAAAGTTTTGTAGTGAACGAAATCTTCGCGCGCCAACGGCCTGTCGTGGAACTGATGGCCAAAGTGGGACAGGCCCAAGACCCTGGCGCAACGCTACGTCTCACCTCCAACAGCAGTAGAAGCAGGCAAATGATCGCCGAGCTCGGCCTGGGGCTCACGGCCGTTGCGGTCCGGATCCGCCCCCACTTCTACTCCCAGAGCGGGGCCAAGAAAATTGAAGATAGACACAAAATGCAGGAGTAACTCAGCGGGACCGGCAGCGTCTCTGGAGAGAAGCAATGGGTGACGTTTCGGGTCAAGAACCTTCAAGACCCTCTCAACTCAATTAATAGCACTGCTTCCCCAAACCCAGCATTGACAATCTGACCCATTATCTCTCCGGATCTACCTCGTCTTTCTTGGTCCCTTCCCTCACATTAGGCTCATAATCTGACACCGATTGTGCATAACGCAATGAGTAATTTATCATGAGCCCCAAATCAGATACCACATTTCTAGATTCATTAGAATCTTCTTCGGATCCTTGAAACCACTCCTGCTCTGTGATCATTTGATCATAACACATAGGTGCAGAATTAAGCCATTCGGCCCATCAAGTCTACTCCACCATTTAATCATGGCTGTTCTATTTTTTTCTCTCATCCCCATTCTCCTGCCTTCTCAACTTCACCTAAAATACCCTTAATAATCAAGAACATATCAATCTCCGCTTTAAAAATACCCAATGACTTAGCCTCCACCACTGTCTGTGGCAATTAATTATACAGATACACTATCCTCTGGCTAACAAAATTCTTTCTTGTCTTCATTCTAAAGGTCCTTCCTTTTATTCCGAGCAGTACGGTCTGGTCCTAGACTCTCCCACAACTGGAAACATCCTCTCCACATCCACTCAATCTGGGTCTTTCATTATATGGTAGGTTTCACTGAGATCCCCTCTAATCGCTCTGACCTCCAGTGAGTACAGGCCCAGAGCCATCAAACATGCATCATACATGTTAATAGACAATAGATAACAGGTGCAGGAGTAGGCCATTTGGCCCTTCGACTATGATCATAGCTGATCATCCACAATCAATACCCCGTTCCTGCCTTCTCGCCATATCCCTTCACTCCTCGATCTTTAAGAGATCTATTTAACTCTCTCTTGAAAGCCTGCACTGAATTTGCCTCCACTGCCTTCTGAGGCAGAGAATTCCACAGATTCATAACTCTCTGCATGAAAATGTTTTCCCTCATCTCCGTTCTAAATAGCTTACCACTTATTCTTAAACTGTGCCCCCTGGTTCTGGACTCTCCAAACATCGGGAACATGTTTCCTGCCTCTAGTGTGTCCAAAACCTTAATAATCTTATATGTTTCAATAAGATCACCTCTCATCCTTCTGAATTCCAGCGAATACAAGCCCAGCCGCTCCATTCTATCAACATATGACAGTCCCGCCATCCAGGGAATTAACCTCGTGAAACTACGCTGCACTCCCTCAACAGCAAGAATGTCCTTCCTCAAATTTGGAGACCACAACTGCACACAATACTCCAGGTGTGGTCTCACTAGGGCCCTGTACAACTGCAGAAGAACCTATTTGCTCCTATACTCAACTCCTCTTGTTATGAAGGCCAACATGCCATTCGCGTTCTTCACTGCCTGCTGTACCTGCATGCTTACTTTGAGTGACTGATGAACAAGGAACCCCAGATCTCGCTGTACTCCCCCTTTTCCCAACTTGACACCATTCAGATAATAATCTGCCTTCCTGTTTTTGCCACCAAAGTGGATAACCTCACATTTATCCACATTAAACTGCATCTGCCATGTATCTGCCCGCTCATCCAACCTGTCCAAGTCACCCTGCATCCTCATAGCATCTTCCTCACAGTTCACCCTGCCACCATGTGTCATCTGCAAATTTGCTAATGTTACTTTTAATCCCCATCTAAATTATTGATATTTATTGTAAATAGCCGTGGTCCCTGCACCGAGCCTTGCGGTATCCCACTAGTCACTGCCTCTGTCGGCTCTGGACTGGCATAATCCATGAAAGAAAGGTCTTATTCTGATATAAGGATGTTTCAGTTTCAGAAAGTGCCTTGAGCCTCAAACAATTCTGAATTAAGTGAACTGAGACCCAAGAAACTACAGTGTTGGAATCTTGAGCAAACACTAAGTGCCGAAGTAACTCAATGAGTCAGGCAACATCTGAATGGAGAGACAATATTGGAAACACTCTAATCTTCGCCACTGATTAGAATGTTTCCAGGATCTTCTGTTTTTATTTTGGACTTTCAGCATTCATGGTGCGGGAGGGGAAGGGGGGGGGGGGTGGTCGCCTATCTTGTTTTGTGGTGGTTTTCTAATTGGAATGAACAAAAAACAGTCACATGGCTTTATCACTATCGTTAGCTGTTTACTCATCATTCTGCCTCAGAAATCTGTTCTCCATTTTTGCAGCAATAAAATCCTGCACCTGTACGATTGATATGTTCTTGATTAGTAAGAGTGTTAAATGTGAGGTTGAGAAGGCAGGAGAATGGGTATGAGAGGAAACAATAGATCAGCCATGATTGAATAGTGGAGCAGACTTGATGGGTCGAATGGCCTAATTCTGCACCTATGTCTTATGATCTAATGATCACAGAGCAGGATAGGTTTCAAAGATTCGAAGAAGATTCTAATGAATCTAGAAATGTAGAACTTGATTTGGGGCTCATGATAAATGACTCATGGTGTTATGTACAATCGGTGTGTCAAATTATGAGACTGATAAAAGCTGGGAAGAAACTGTTCCTGAATCAAACTCCCGTACCTCATATCTGATGGGAGAGGCAGCGTGAAGTGCAGATGCAGTCAATGAAAGGGAGGCAAGTTCATGAGATGGTCTGGGCTATGTCCACAACTCTCTGCCATAGACAAAGAGCTCAGCTGATAACATTTCTTGAGATTTCAATTTAATATATCATCAGACTCAAATGCAACCTGATGCAGGTGTTTGGCCATCATCAATACAACATACATATTTCACTATAAAAATCTTGATTGAAAAGCCAGATGAAAATATTGTTTGGGAATTATTTTGACTCTGAGCTATAAAGTGCAAGTGCAGGACATGAAAAGAATAAAGAAGCTGCAGGATGACAGAAGGAATGCTATTATTCCAAGCAGCCACACTCAGGTTTAGTTTAATTTAGTTTAGAAATACAGCGTGGAAACAGGCCCTTCGGCCCATCGTGTCAGCGCTGATCCTCGCACACTTACACTATCCCGGACCCACTGGGGACAATTTACAATTATACTATGTTAATTAACCTACAAACCTGTACGTCTTTGGAGGTGCAGCATTGACAGCTACTTAACACCTTTGTGTTTACTCCCCTCGTCCATAAAGCAATTTCTGACATCATAACAGTCAGTAGCAAATTACTCGCTAATCACATAAAATTTTTTGATTGCAATTTTCTTTCTCCCAACACATATTTTCATATAAATTTAGTATTGCATCGTATTATTCCATTGCAGAAAATTGCTGATCCAATTAACTAACCTGGGAGCACATTAACTAGGTTGTCATTTTGATGCAAATCAGTATCACCTAATATAATTGCTGCAGTAATTGCACGAAAAGTTTAAATCAGAATTTTTCCTGATACCATGGATGAAGGTAACAAGTAACAGGATTTATTCTGCTACATTCAACTTATTTCAGACCTTAACATTCAATTAATGCTGTGGCTTCACCACCCCCTCTTTGTCAGCACAACCATTTGTCAGTCAAGTTCAAGTTCAAGTTAGTTTATTGTCATGTGTCCCTGTATAGGACAATGAAATTCTTGCTTTGCTTAAGCACACAGAAAATAGTAGGCATTTACTACAAAACAGATAAATGTGTCCATATACCATGATATAAATATATACACACATGAATAAATAAACTGATAGTGCAAATAACAGAAAGTGGTTGGTAATAATCAGAGTTTTGTCCGAGCCAGGTTTAATAGCCTGATGGCTGAGGGGAAGTAACTATTCCTGAACCTGGTTGTTGCAGTCTTCAGGCTCCTGTACCTTCTACCTGAAGGTAGGAGGGAGATGAGTGTGTGGCCAGGATGGTGTGGGTCTTTGATGATACTGCCAGCCTTTTTGAGGCAGCGACTGCGATAGATCCCCTCGATGGAAGGAAGGTCAGAGCCGATGATGGACTGGGCAGTGTTTACTACTTTTTGTAGTCTTTTCCTTTCCAGGGCGCTCAAATTGCCGAACCAAGCCACGATGCAACCGGTCAGCATGCTCTCGACTGTGCACCTGTAGAAGTTAGAGAGAGTCTTCCTTGACAATCCGACTCTCCGTAATCTTCTCAGGAAGTAGAGGCGCTGATGTGCTTTTTTGATGATTGCATTAGTGTTCTCGGACCAGGAAAGATCTTCAGAGATGTGCACGCCCAGGAATTTGAAGCTCTTGACCCTTTCAACCATCGACCCGTTGATATAAATGGGGCTGTGGGTCCCCCTCCTACTCCTTCCAAAGTCCACAATCAGTTCCTTGGTTTTGCTGGTGTTGAGGGCCAGGTTATTGCGCTGGCACCATATGGACAGTTGCTCGATCTCTCTTCTGTACTCTGACTCATCCCCATCAGTGATACGCCCCACAATAGTGGTGTCGTCAGCGAACTTGATGATGGAGTTCGCACTGTGGTTCGCTACGCAGTCATGGGTATAGAGTGAGTACAGCAGGGGGCTGAGCACGCAGCCTTGAGGTGCTCCCGTGCTGATTGTTATTGAGGCTGACACATTTCCACCAATACGAACAGACTGTGGTCTGTGGACGAGGAAGTCGAGGATCCAGTTGCAGAGGGATGCGCAGAGACCCAGTTCTGCGAGTTTGGTAACCAGTTTGGAGGGGATGATTGTGTTAAATGCCGAGCTGTAATCAATGAATAACATCCTGACATATGAGTTTTTGTTGTCCAAGTGGTCCAGTGCGGAGTGGAGGGCCAGCGAGATCGCATCCACCGTTGATCTGTTGTGGCGGTACGCGAACTGCAGTGGGTCCAGGTTTTTGTCGATGTAGGAGTTGATTTGCTCCATGATCAACCTCTCAAAGCACTTCTTGGTCTTCAACTTATTATATACATTCTGTCAGTTATCTCTAATCCCTCTTCCTTTTCTGCAATTTAAAGCATGTATAATTTCTAACCTGACATAGTTTATGAAAGGTCGACAGCTTGAAAGATTAATTCTCCCTCCACATTTGGTGCCTGGCCTACTTCCCCTTCAACCTTCATGCCCCCATTTTCCTCCCACTTTATTTTCCACTATCTGCAGATATTTGCTTTTCTACCAGTCACTGGAATCGTTTTTAAATGTAATGGTGTGAAAGCAGTGATATCTAACCAAAGGTTAATTTTATATCTATTCCATTAGTGCAAAGCTGAATCTTCTTTCACCCAACATTTCTCTTATTTTGCTTACAGTGTGAAGAAATGTTCCAACCCAGAACATCTTCAGTCCATTCCCCTCTATGGATGCATTCTGAACCATTGAGTGATAGGGCCAAAGCTCGGTGGGTGAGGACCACTGTCTAGGGTCCTTCCGCTGCTGGACATGATGGTCAGGGTGTGGTGGAGACGCCCCTCAAAATAAGGGAAGGGATCCCACGCCAGTTGGCCACATGAGTGGCAAAGGTGGGGGACAAATTTGTGAAATTTCAACAATGTATGTAGACTGTATTGAATAATTTGTATAGCCACCGAAAATGTCGGATGAATTTTTTGCACAGTTCATGTATTGTATATATTTATTACCTGAATAAAGTCTATTTTGAAATGTAAAAATATATATACGTGTGTGGGGAGGTGGTGGTTTGATAGTTGGACAAAGGCCACAGATAAAGGAAAAGGATAGATAAGGATAGAAGAGGTGCAAATTGTGCAGCCAGAGGAAGGAATATAGAAACATAGAAACATAGAAAATAGGTGCAGGAGTAGGCCATACGGCCCTTCGAGCCTGCACCGCCATTCAATATGATCATGGCTGATCATCCAACTCAGTATCCTGTACCTGCCTTCTCTGCATACCCCCTGATCCCTTTAGCCACAAGGGCCACATCTAACTCCCTCTTAAATATAGCCAATGAACTGGCCTCAACTATCTTCTGTGGCAGAGAATTCTTCCACATATAGATGGAAGGGAAGGGGGAAGAGGAGAAATGGGTGGAAGTCTAAGTGGGGCACAGGGACGAGAGGGAAAATAGGTGGTCGGGGGAAATGGGGAGGGAGTGTTTGCAAGTTTATTACTTAAAATTCGAGAATTCAATATTCATACCGGAAATACATGATTTTTAGCAATACATGGTCAGCCAGATTGAAGACATGGGATGTTTAAACATAATAGTCAGCAGGTATATATGGTCAATCTATCAGATTGAAGAATTCTCACAGTCTGCATTGTAGTAAATTAAAATAAAGGATTAAAACTCATTTTAATCATTGTACATAAAGCAAAGTAAACAATGGGCAATAAGTAAGGGATTAGAAAATAAGATTAAATTATTCAAAAAAATCCTTCCAATGCTTTTTATTTATTTTTAAAGTATATTTTTAAATGGTCAAAGACAACAAAGCTAATAACTTTTTCATTGCTGGGAAGGCTGTTTGCTATTAATTATTATTTTTCAGTAATTGAGTGAACATGGCTTATTTTTTTACATTGAGAATCAAGATTAAAGAGTTGAAGATAATGCATTCTCGATCATCTGTAGGAACCCTGTAGTTGCATTTGCCTTTTGTAGGTGCTCCAAATGCCCTTGAGAATCTCACTAGCTCAGCCATTCTGTGAAGTAGCACAGTCTGCTAGTGGAAACTAGGACTGAAATCCTGTGCCCAAACTGCCACATAGTATTTTTATTTAAATTATATTTTTTCTCAAATCTTGCACAAGTTTTATTATTTGTAATTAAGTTTTTTTTTTAAAGAGGTAGTATGGCACAGTGGCGCAGCGGTAGAGTTGCTGAAGAGTGCCAGAGACCCGGGTTCGATCCGTGTCTGTATGGAGTTTGTACATTCTCCCACCTTCCAAAGACGTACGGGTTTGTAGGTTAATTGGCCTCTGTAAATTTTTCCTGGAGTGTAGGATAGAACTAATGTACCGGGTAATTGGTTGACACGGACTCGGTGCGCTGATGGGCCTGTTTCCACGCTGTATCTCTAAGTTCTAACCTGAAAAAAGAGACAGGCTGCATAGCTTCACTTACCTTGTTAATGGAGGTTGGCAGCTTTTTAAATAACATGAGTTGTACTCATTTATGGATTGGCATAAAGCTGATGGGCCAGATATGAAGAACATTGCCTCAGTAAGATTAGGAATAGTTACTGGACCCAGTGTGTAATGCTCTGAGATGCACAGTGAAACTAGCTGGCCTTTCCCTCAGACATAAGTAGTCTGAGACATAAGACATAAACTTGACTTGACTTGACTTGACTCATCAACACAATCTAGCCCATTGACAAATCGGTGATGTAGACACAAGCAATTGTTGATGCTGGTTTACTGAAAAAGTCAAAATGTTGGAGTAACTCAGTGGGACAGGCAGCAACCCCAGAGAATATGGACAAGCAACGTTTCGGGTCAGGATTCTTCTTCAGGCTGATTGTAGTAGTGGGGTGAGGGGGGCGGGTGAAGCTGGAAGGGAGATGGAGGCAGGATGAAGCCTGGCAAGAATAGGTGGAAGGAAAATGGGCCGATAGTTGGACAAAGGCCAGAGATGAAAAGACATATGTTTGAGATAAGGAGATAAGGACAAAGAAGTGTGAAATGTAAAGCCAGAGGAAGGAATACAGGTGGAAGGGGATAGGGAGAAATGGGTGTGCATGTAGGTGGGGCACAGGGAAGAGAGAAGAAAAAAATCAATGGTGTTGTGGAGTCATAGAGTCATAGAGTCTTACAGCATGGAAACAGCTCCTTTGGCCCAACTTGCCTACACCAGCCAACATGTCCCATCTACACCAGTGTCAACTGCCTGTGTTTGGTCCATATCTTTCTAAACCTGTCCTATCCATGTACCTTTCCGTTTTTTAAACATTGAGATAGTACCTGCCTCAACTATCTTCTCTGGCAGTTCATTCCATACACCCACTACCCTTTGTGTGAAGAGTGGTGTTCCATGAATTCCACCAGCAAAGAGTGGTGTTCCATGAATTCCACCAGCACCAGGGTGCTCCTGTTTCCTCCCACACTCAAAAGACGTACAGGTTTTGTAGGTAATTGTAAATTGCCCCTAATGTGTGTAGGATAGTGTTAGTGTAAGGGATGATCACAGGCCGGCGCAGACTCAGTGGGCAGAAGGGTCTGTCTCCGCACTCTCTCTCTAAACTAAGCTAAACTAAACTTCATGGGGAATCCCGATAAAGCTATTCTGTTCCCCTGCTCCATTACACTTTCACACACACCATGACCTGTGTTAATATGCTAAAAATTGGCAGAGCAATTGTCACGAGTTCTGTGATCAGTTCTCATATGAACTATAGAAGTTGAATTATAGAGAGTCTCAGAATGCCTATGCTTATAATATGCCCTTTGGCAGTGCAGTCATGCAGCACTGGATCTAATAAATGCTCTGGAAATGTCCCAAATTTTGCAGAATGCATAACATCTGAACTGATTGTGCTGAGATATCTAATGATGTTTAAAAGCAGGTCCACTTAGCTATGAGCCACTTGTTTTAACAGATAGTTATCATTGAACTGAACCTTGGGCAAGCAGGCAATGGAACCCCAAATTTACTAGTGCATTTAGACTTTAGATACATTGCTGAAACAGGTAATTCGTCCCACTGTGTCAGTAATCACTCCATACCCTAACACTATCCTACGTACTAGGGCCAATTTACAATTTTATGGAAGCCAATTAACCTACAAACCTGTACGTCTTTTGAGTGTGTGATTGCTGGTTGGTGTGGACTTGGTGGGCTGAAAGGCCTGTGTCCTTGCTGCATGTCTACAGTCTACAGATTATTAATGAATCTGTTTCTACTATCCTTTTACTCAGTAATTTCCAGATCACAATAGTGAATTATTTTAATAAAATGAAAGTGCTTCTGGTTCTTTTGCCAATTACCTGAGTTTTGTAGGGGACATGACTTGAGAATTAAGGGACAGAAGTTTAGGGGTAACATGAGGGGGAACTTCTTTACTCAGAGAGTGGTGGCTATGTGGAATGAGCTTCCAGTGAAGGTGGTGGAGGCAGGTTCGTTTTTATCATTTAAAAATAAATTGGATAGTTATATGGATGGGAAAGGAATGGAGGGTTATGGTCTGAGCGCAGGTATATGGGACTAGGGGAGAATACGTGTTCGGCACGGACTAGAAGGGTCGAGATGGCCTGTTTCCGTGCTGTAATTGTTATATGGTTATATGGTTATTTGTATTTTTGGTTCCATTTTTCTGAAACTAGAAATGGTTTTCCCTTACTTTATCAAAATCATTCATAATTTTAAATGCTTTACCAACCCATCTACTCAAAAGGGTATAACACCAGTTTCTTGAGCCTTTCCACATAAATGGAGAACCCCAGCACTGGTACTGTTCCAGTTGATCGCTTCCAGACACTCCCTTTCAAACATACGTGATTCCAAATTGAATCCAATACTTCAGATTCAGATTCAGATTCAAACTTTATTGTCATTGTGCAGTGTACAGTACAGAGACAATGAAATGCAGTTAGCAGCTCCCCAGAAGAGCGAACATAGAATAATGAGCAATAAATAAATAAATATACGTCCATACAGTCGTAGTAGTGCAATTTATCTGGGGGAAGGAGTGTCCGGGGGGCGGGGGGGGGGGTGACTGGCAATCACGAGGTACAGAGTTAAGTAATGTAACAGCCGCAGGGAAGAAGCTGTTCCTGGACCTGCTGGTCCGGCAACGGAGAGACCTGTAGCACCTCCCTGATGGGAGGAGGGTAAACAGACTGTAACTGGGGTGAGAGCAGTCCTTGACGATGCTGCGTGCCCTTCGCAGACATCGTTTGCTCTGGACAGACTCAATGGAGGGGAGTGAGGAACCGGTGATACGTTGGGCAGTTTTCACCACCCTCTGCAGTGCTTTCCGGTCGGAGACAGAGCAGTTGCCATACCATACTGTGATACAGTTGGTAAGGATGCTCTCGGTGGTGCAGCGGTAGAAGTTCTCCAGAATCTGAGGAGGCAGATGGACCTTCTTTAGTCTCCTCAGGAAGAAGAGACACTGGTGAGCCTTCTTGACCAGTGTTGAGGTATTGTGGGTCCAAGAGAGGTCATCGGAGATGTTGACCTCCAGAAACCTGAAGCTGGAGTCACGTTCCACCTCCGTCCCGTTAATATGGATGAGGGTGTGCGTGCCGCCCCTCGACCTTATGAGACCTTCTAATACTCCAACTGAGTTTAGTTTAGTTATGGATGCAGCGTGGAAACAGGCCCTTCAGCCCACAGAGTCCATGCTGACCAGCGATCTCTGCACATTAACACTATCCTACAAACACTAGGGACAATTTACAATTGTATCAAGCCAATTAGCCTACAAACATACATCTTTGGAGTATGGAATGAAACTGCAGCACCCAGAGAAAACCCACGAGGTCATAGGGAGAATGTACAACTCTATCCTCTAACATTCAATTTGTTTTGTGTTTCTTCGTGTTCTTTGTAAAATATCATGCCAAAATTGAAGTTTGAACAGACAATAGGAATAAAATAATAAAAGAAAATGTTTTTACTGTAATTGTTTTTATCATTTAATTGCTTTCCTTTCAACAGCACAGCACTTAACATGTCAATTATTTTTTTTTATGTACATGATAACTTAACTCCACAATTTTGCTTGAACCTTTACTGAAATATATTTTTGCAATGGACAACACAGTTAAATCCAGACCCACCTTTATGCTTGATTCATATCCAGTGTCATTGGTAAATTTGTGCAGCTCACTGACATTCATTCGGCAGAGAATGATGCTAAATAAAGTGATATGAAAGCCAATATCTGCTGCTTGCTGCTCCAGAATTTATTTTTTTAAAGTCCCTCAAGTTATTACTTTATCCGGTTAGGATCTCTCGGATGCTGGTGAAAAGATGAGCCGTGAAAGTTAATGAAATAGTCTGTTAGACTTCTCTGCCATTCATATTTGATCATTGAGTAATCTTGTTCTCCTGCGAGTTCTTTTTAGCCATTTAAAATCTTACCAGCAGTCAATGTGGATGCTGTGGTTCTGCCTCTCTTAATATCAATAATATGGACGGGCAAAACAAACATATCGTCGCTTGTTCAGTACTGCTGAAAGAAAACTTGATACTGTGCAAGCTTTTGGGCAATACAAACGGTGCAGAGGTAACACAGGCATGATGTGAGTGCCTACTTGAAGCCATTCAAATTATAGGACATTAAGATACTGATGCTAATAATGTACTATGGGTGTGAAAGGTCTACTGCCCACTGGGCGGAAAGAACAGCAATGAAATACTGTATAATGCAGCATCCTGATGATACTAATAACGCCAGACAGCTCACAAATGAAACTGCTTTTTTCTCTCAAGAGCTGTTAAAAATAGTTTCTCCTTTATTGCTCATCTCTTATCTCGTCCATCAAAATAAGGACTGGCCTTCATCATGCAAAATAATTTATGAAATATGGATGCACACCTCACTGAATGCAGTGAAACCTGAAAGCAATGGCAAAGTAAGCTCAATATTTAATCCCTCACCTTGAAAACTGCACCTCGTAAATTAGTGGAATCAGCTTCATTTTGGTTGCAGCAACAGCATGTAATTTAACAGTTGGGGCACAATATAGTTTACAGTCTAAGAGAAAAGCAACACTGGTATTCAGAAGGAGGAAGTAAGCTGCGTGAATAAATCCCCTATAAATCAGTGTAATATATCAACAAATGAATGACAGAATTACTGCTGCTTTGATGCTCAATTTTCTCTCAGTTTTAACATAATGTGAGATCCCATAAATAAAGTCCGGGAAAGCAGCCTGCATTATGACTGATTGGAGTGTCTTGTACAGGTGCACAACCTTTTATCCGAAAGCCTTGGGACCTGACACTTTTCGTGATTCGGAATTTGTCGGCCTTCGGAATGGTTAAATTTTTAGCGTAGATTTTAATGGCTGGCTCAGTGGTAGAGTGCTTGGCTCATATCCGCAAGGTCGCGAGTTTGCGCCTTGATCCCGGCAGTTCCTCGTCGCGAGTTTGAGTCTTCAATGTAGTTTTTTCTTGCAGAATAAATGTCTGTATGAAATGCAGTGTGTTGTAAATGTGACCGCAGCATTGAATCACCTCTCGCACTCATGTCAACCTAGCGGGGCTACGTGCCCTTAGGCGGCCTAAGGCGACATTTTCACACTCTTATATCCGTGTGCAGCAGAGGCGACGTGCGTTTGGCGCCAAACGTGAGCTTTGGCGTGCCATGTTTAGCGCCAAACGTGAGCTTGGTGAGCTTTGGTGTGCAGACGACATCCTGGAAAAAATGTCCGGTTTCTTCCAGGTAGGCGATATACCCTCCCGGGCAATATACCCGCCACTTCTCTTTTATGAAGGGGATTTAGTTCCCCTTTCTTCCAGGACCGACCGGAGGTTCCACTGTCACCTCTGCGGGCCACCCTCGGTGAACGCTCACTCAACTTTGTCTTGGGATTCCTACTATCCCGTGCAATATACCCTCCACTTCTCTTTTATGAAGGGGATTTAGTTCCCCTTTCTTCGTGGACCGACCGGAGGCTCCGCTGTCACCTCTGCGGGCCGCCCTCGGTGAACGTCCTGTCTCCCTGTCCCTGGGATAGTAGGGGACGATCAAACAGCACAATACACCCCTCCCCCTCCAACTCCAGAGGAATCCGCTCCCCGATGGGCCGCTACGGCGACAAGTGGCAGTTCACCCACAGCCCGAGCTGCGTGACCCCAAGAACAAGACGTCCCTTGCACACCATCAGCTTCTGCCCATACGGGGAGCGTGTTCCTCTGGAGTTGGAACGGGGCTGGGCTGGAGTTGCTGATCTGGGATCTCCGTGCTTGCAGTGGGCCTAGGGGTCGGTGTCCCGATGAGGGGGCACAGCTCGGGCTGTGGGCGAACTGCCACTTGTCGCCGTAGCGGCCCATCGGGGAGCGGCTTCTGGTGGTCCTGACGTCTCCGGCCAGTTTGCAGTTTTCCTCTGGAGTTGGAACGGGGCTGGGCTGCTGCTGGCTGTGGGTCTCTGGGATCTCCGTGCTTGCAGTGGGCCTGGGGGTCGGTGTCCCATTGGTCCTGACGTCTCCGGTGACTGGCACTGACCTGCTGGCATCGCCGACGTGAAGACAGTGCAAAGCCCCCGCGCCGGTGCAATGGGCGGGGAGCTGGAGAGAGGAGGGAAGGGCTCACACACATGGCCGGGAAGCAGAGGGGATGTAGGTGGGGTGAAACTGAAGGGAGCGACAATCTGCTGCTGCCTGCCCGCTGAGTTAAAAAGTTCCCACGCAAGACTCACGATACACTGTGTATCGTGAGTCTACCGTGTGAACTTTTTAACTCAGCGGGCAGGCAGCAGCATATTGTCAATTATTAACCCTCCCGCGCAATATACCCTCACCTTCTCTTTTATGAATGGGGATTTCGATCCCCTTTCTCCGAGGACCGACCGGAGGTTCCGCTGTCACCTCTGCGGGCCGCCCTCGGTGAACGTTTTCAAGGACCTTTCTTCAAGGACCGAAAAAATGTCCGCTATTCGGAGGTTTTCGTTATTTGGATCTTCGGATAAAAGGTTGTGCACCTGTATATGTAGCCTGGTATGATGCTAAAGACAGTAGCTTCAGACAACTAAATTTCATCAGTTTTCATTTATTTTGGCCATCAAAAAGGCCAAAAGGGATTTCTGCTCCAAGCTGGAGGATGAGACGGATGTTCGGCAGCTGTGGCGGGGCCTGAATGCAATCACCTCCTACAAGGCAAAATCAGGAGGCAGCAGACATGTCAGTGAAACCCCACTCCCTAATGAGCTCAATGCGTTTTACGCACGCTTTGATAGGGAGAACACTGATGTGCCTTCTCGAGCCCCCATTCGCTGTGATGGTATTTCGGTCACGGTCACTGAGGTCGATGTCAGAAAATCCTTCAGAGGGGTGAACCCTCGGAAAGCACCTGGACCTGATGGCATACCCGGTTGTATTCTAAAAACATGTGCGGATCAACTGGCTGTAGTTTTCACGGCCATTTTCAACCTCTCACTTCTGAGGTCTGAGGTTCCCACCTGCTTTAAAAGGGCATCAATTATACCGGTGCCCAAGAAGAACAAGGTGACATGCCTCAATGACTATCGACCTGTGGCACGAACGTCGGTGGTGATGAAGTGCTTTGAGAGGTTGATCATGGCGCAAATCAACTCCGACCTCGACAAAAACCTGGACCCACTGCAGTTCGCTTACCGCCACAACAGACCAACGGTGGATGCGATCTCACTGGTTCTCCACTCCACTCTGGACCACTTGGACAACAAAAACTCATATGTCAGGCTGTTATTCATTGACTACAGCTCGGCATTTAACACAATCATCCCCTCCAAGCTGGTTACCAAACTCTCAGAACTGGGTCTCTGCGCATCCTCTGCAATTGGATCCTCGACTTCCTCATTCACGGACCACAGTCTGTTCGTATTGGTGGAAATGTGTCAGCCTCGATAACCATCAGCACGGGACCACCTCAAAGCTGCGTGCTCAGCCCCCTGCTGTACTCACACTATACTCATGACTGCGTAACCGGTCATAGTGTGAACTCCATCATCAAGTTCGCTGACGACACCACTGTTGTAGGACGTATCACTGATGGAGATGAGTCAGAGTGTAGAAGTGAGATCAACCGTTTGACCAAATGGTCCCAGTACAATAACCTGGCTCTCAACACCAGCAAATCCAAGGAACTGATTGTGGACTTTGGAAGGGGTAGTATGGGGACCCATATCCCATTTATATCAACGGGTCGATAGTGGAGAGGGTCAAGAGCTTCAAATTCCTGGGTGTGCATATCTCTGAAGATCTCTCCTGGTCCGAGAACACGGATGCAATTACAAAGAAAGCACATCAACGCCTCTACTTTCTGAGAAGATTACAGAGAGTCGGTATGTCAAGGAGGACACTCTCGAACCATGCTGACCGGTTGCATCGTGGCTTAGTTCGGCAACTTGAGCGCCCAGGAGCGGATAAGACTACAAAAGGTTGTACACACTGCCCAGTCCATCATCTGCTCTGACCTCCCTACCATCGAGGGGATCTACCGCAGCTGCTGCCTCAAAAAGGCTGCCAGCATCATCAAGGACCCACACCATCCTGGCCACTCACTCATCTCCCTGTTGCCCTCAGGTAGAAGGTACAGGAGCATGAAATCTGCAACATCCAGGTACAGGAATAGTTCTTCCCCACAGCCATCAGGCTACTAAACTCAACTCATACAAAGCTCTTAACATTAATAGCCCATTGCACTTTATCTGTTTATTTATTTATGTGTGTATATATTTATTCAATGGTATATGGACACACTGATCTGTATTTATGCCTACTATATTCTGTTGTGCTGAAGCAAAGCAAGAATTTCATTGTCCTATCTGGAACACATGACAATAAACTCTCTTGAATCTTGAAGTACATATTACTAGATTTTCTTTCAGCAGGAAGAACATCCATGAAATCACAAGCACTAATGATGGCATTCTCAAAAGCTAACAACAGAACAAGGAAGAGATGTGAGAGATTTTCTTCCATTTTATTAATTTACACATATGAGCTTTATTGGGAAGACCAGCATTTATTGCCCATTAATTTGAATTCCCTTGAGAAAGTGATGATGAGCCACTCTTGTTTTCTGATCTGGTGCTTCAGAAGGTGTTTCCAAGGTGTTGTTAGGGAGGAAGTTCCAGAATTTAAACCAGTCATGACAAAGGAACAATAAAATATTTCCAAGTCAAGTTGCATCTTGGACGTTGGTAATCTTCCCGTTTGCCTGTTGTTTTCATTGGTAGAAAGAATTGGGAGGTGTTGTTGGAGTAACCAATACAAATGAAAATACATACCTTGTAGATATTAGACACTGCAGTTTGGGATCACTGGGCCTGTACTCACTGGAGTTTAGAAGGATGAGAGGGCACCCCATTGAAACGAACAGAATAGTGAAAGGCTTGGCTAGAGTGGATGTGGAGAGGATGTTTCCACTGGTGGGAGAGTCTAGGACTAGAGGTCATGGCCTCTGAATTAAAGGATGTTCCTTTAGGAAGTAGATGAAGAGGAATTTATTTGGTCAGATGGTGGTGAATCTGTGGAATTCTTTGCCAAGTGGAGGCCAAGTCAATGGATATTTTTTAGGCAGAGATAGATAGATTTTTGATTAGTACAGGTGTCAGGGGTTATGGGGTGAAGGTAGGAGAATGGGGTTAGGAGGGAGAGATAGATTAGCCTCGATTGAATGGCAGAGTTGACTTGATGGGCCAAATAGCCTAATTCTGCTCATATCACTTATGACCTTATGACCTTATGTTTCATCCCTAACATAGAAACCTGGACCTCACACCTGGAGGCAATTGAATGTTGTAGTGGGTGAGGCGCTGGTCAAATGATTGCTCTGTCTTTGATACAGTAGACCATTTTGAATGTTGTTCAAGTTGCACTCATTTGAGGAATCACAGAGTATTCCATTGTGTTCTTGACTTTTGCTTTATAGATGGCTCAAATGGCTTGGGGAGAGTGATGGTGAGTTACTTTCTGAAAGATATCCAGACATTAAACTGGTCTTGCAGTGACATAATTTATCTGTATGGTCCAATTAATAATAATAATAATAATAATGGATGGGATTTATATAGCGCCTTTCTAATACTCAAGGCGCTTTACATCGCATTATTCATTCACTCCTCAGTCACACTCGGTGGTGGTAAGCTACTTCTGTATCCACAGCCCTGGGGCAGACTGACGGAAGCGTGGCTGCCAATCTGCGCCTACGGCCCCTCCGACCACCACCAATCACTCACACACATTCACACACAGGCAAAGGTGGGTGAAGTGTCTTGCCCAAGGACACAACGACAGTATGCACTCCAAGCGGGATTCGAACCGGCTACCTTCCGGTTGCCAGCCGAACACTTAGCCCATTGTGCCATCTGTCGTCCCAATTGCCTGGGTCCAGTTTCTGGGCAGCCGTGGTGCAGAGGTAGAGCTGCTGCCTCACAGCACCAGACATCTGGCTTCGATCCTGACCTCAGGTGCTGTCTCAGGTGGAGTTTGCACCATCCCCCTGTGACTGTGTGGTTTCCTCCAACATCCCAAAGATGTATGGGTTTGTAGATTAATTAGCTTCTGTAAATTGTCCCCAATGTGTAGGATGGAACTAGTTTATGTGTGATCACTGGTTGGCGCAGACTTGGTGGGCCGAAGTACCTGTTTAATGTAAACAAATGCAAAGCAGTTAAATACAGAATTAAACAAATTTAAAGAATTAAACAGAAAATGCTTCAGTGGGATTAACATGTAAAAAGAGAGCAAATGCTGGAAATACACATCAGATCAAGCATCATCTCTGGAGAAGAAAAATCAGAGTTAACATTTAAGTCTGTGGTCATTTGTCAGAATGATTATTTCAAATATTAGCTCTGGTTCTGTCTGAAGATGCTGGCTGACTTTCTGAGTAACTTGAGCATTTTCTATTTCAATTGCAGCAGTTCAAAGCTAATATGCCATTCCACACATCAAGTTGTATATCCAGCTTCAGACCATGGTCTTGACGTGGAGGGTGGTGGCCTCAAAGAACCCCACTTTGGCAAAATGGCAGAATAAAAATCACTAGAGTCTGCACCAAACTATATCCATCACAGCGATTTTCTGGAATACAATCAGAATATTCGGTCCAGCAAATGCGATCTGAACAATTATGTGGAAGTAGAAAGGTGCCAGTTCATATGCTTAAAACAGGCTGATGGATAATTGTCCTTGTGCTCCAACCACAAGGGCATGATGTATCATGAAGCCCCAGGCTTTATATGTTGCTATATGGGCCTCTGCTTTGTATGCACTGCTTTTGCAGGTTAGGCAGAATTTATCAGATAAATTGGGGCATAGCTATTGAGAGAAAGGCATGACAGATGTTAAGAATCAATGGATGGGGTGTGGGGATGGGGGGCGGGGGGGGGGGGGGGGGGGGGGGGGGGCGGGGTTGGGAGTGATGTACATTAGGGTCAACAGGCTGGAGATGCGAGGTAAATGAATTAAGGTCAGATGGAAGGAAGATAGGTCAAGATGAGGGATGGAAGGCAGATTGAGGAGATGGAAGCAGATACCAGGTCAGGGGTATAAGGGGGTTGTCTGTAACAAGCACAGTATGTTAAGTTAACAGAACAATGAATGTGTGGGTCAGGGATCAAGTTGGCCCATCGGTGAGTGGAAGCCAGATGAGGAATGAAAGCTGAAGGAGGTGAAGGTGGAGACCTCAAGAAAATACTGGCTCATTACTTGAAAGGTATTTATCTGACACTAGACCATGCAAACCCGTTGGGTCTGCTCCCCCAATGCACCCGTACCCTACCCGTAGCCCGCACGGGAGTCGTGGTCCTCCAACTCAACCCGTTGCCGAAGGTAAGATTCGAGCACTCCGCGGCAAAGATCATAGCTCGTAAGCATCCCCCAGCACTGGAGTTGAAAAAAATTCCCAATAGCATCTTCCCAATTGCAATACCAATTGACTCTCGCCCTCCTGTCCTGCCAGGAGCTATGATGGCAATATTGTTGCAAATGTGCACTTGCTGTGAGATGCCATTGAGTTGAAAAGTTCAGAGTGTTGCTGCCAGTGTTCCTGTCTTGCAACTTTGTATCGAAGTGTGTTGGAAGCTGCGAGGAATGATTTTAACAGGAAAAACCATTATAAATTAAAAGTATTTTTAAACCTTTTCAGTAATGTCGAGAAATCAAGCCTGAAATGTTCAGATAAGTAGATTTTGGACTCCACGGGAAAAATCTCTGCCGCAACATGTAAAAATGTTACCGTTACTGCGTTGTTTTTTCGCAAAGATGTGATTACACAAGAACAAACAGATACACATCTAAGATCAGACTTTTAATAGGTACTACATCAAGTGGGACCCGTTGGTGTCGCACACATTAACCACCCCCCCCACACACACACACTAACCACCCCCATGCACACACTAACCACCCCCTTGATATTATATTAATATTATTCATTCGCTTCTTTTGTCCCATCCCCGCTCTATCCACTTACACATAGCCCCCAACTCGCAGGCACATCTAGAGAGGGAGAGGGAGGGGGTAGAGAGGGAGGGCAGAGACTGAGAGAGAGGGGCAGAGACAGTGAAGGGCAGAGACAGGGAGGGGCAGAGAGAGAGAATAGGCAGAGCGAGAGAGAGGGGCAGAGAGGAGGTGCAGAGAGGCGGAGATGGGGGGAGAGAGGGGAGAGAGAGGGCGGAGAGAGGGGTGAGAAGAGAAAGGCTGGGGATGGAAGAGGAGGGGGAGAGGAAGGGGGGAGAGGAGGGGAGAGAGGAGGGGGAGGATGGGGAGAGGAGGGGGGACAGGAGGGGGGAGAGGAGGTGGGACAGGAGGGGGGAGAGGAGGCGGGAGAGGAGAGGGGAGAGGGGGGAGAGAGGGGGAGGGGGGAGAGGAGGGGCTTGTGAGAGGAGGAGAG